>NC_142155.1:4109393-4412424 GCF_024610735.1 Ursus americanus | reverse complement strand
CAGAAGATTGTTAGATATTTCTCTGATATATGAGATTTTTCTCCTGACTCTAAAATAGTTTGATTTTAGGAGCATAGAAAACTATGTATGTAACCAATTCTATAAGTTGTATAAATATTTCATTCTTCAAATGACTATATAGTTCAAATGCCCTTGTGCATAATAAAATGAGTTAATTCAATGGGTTTCAAATGTTTTGTAGTTTCAAATTTTACATTTAAATATTCAACTCACTTAAAGTTTGTGTTTATGATGTAAAATGAGGATTCTTTTTTCAAAATATCCATCTTATTCTTTCTTTTAAAAAATTAATGTTTTTGGATAGGTACTACATTCCTATGGTTCAAAATTCAAAAGATGTAAAATAATATGGGCTTAATAGAGAGACAATTGTTATTTTTTCTTTATATACATTCTGTCTTGAGAATTATTTTTTGTACCGAGCTGAAAAAGATCAATTTCGAATAATTATTTAGAAACTCATTTCATTTGCCAATACTTCCATGCCACAGGTTTCTCATCTGTGAGCTCCCCTGACTCTCTTAATCCGTCGGAAGATATTTACAAGTAATTTTCTTTTGCTTTTTAAAAAAGTTTATTTATTTATTTGAGAGAGACAGAGACAGAGATAGTGACAGAGAGCAAGAGCTGGGAAGAGAGAGAGAAGCAGAGTCCCCGCTGAGCAGGGAGCCCCATGTGGGGCTCAATCCCAGGACCCCGGGATCCTGACCTGAGCTGAAGGCAGACGCTTAACCCACTGAGCCATCCAGGTGCCCCAGTAATTTTCTTTTCCAAGAAGTCAACATAGGTAGTGTAGTGGGCTGCGTGGTGGCCCCAAAGGTATGTCCACATCGTAACCCCCAGAATCCATAATAATTGCCTTACATGGAAAAAGATGTGATTAAGTTGAGGAACTTGAGAAGAGAGTATCCTGAGTTATCCAGGTGAACCCAATACAACCACAGGTATCCTTATAAGGGGAGAGGCAGAGGGAGATTTGACACAGATGTCAAGAAGATAAGGCAGTGTGAAGGAGGAGGCCGAGATCGCAGGGGTGGAGCTGTAAGCCAAGCAACACCAAGGACTGCCAGCAGCCATCAGAAGCTAAGAAAGTCAAGAAATAGATTCTTCCTCTGAATCTCCGGAGGGAGAAAGCCTAGCCGCCACCTTGATTTTGAACTTTTGGTCTCCAGAAATGTGAGAAAATGAATTTCTCTTGTGTTACAACACCAAGGGTGTGGTGATTTGTTACAGAAGTCCTGGGAAACTAGTAAGATGATATTTTATGAACGCTGGCATAACAAATGGGAATGTCCTTCTCTGCCTTAATATATGAACTACAAATTGGCAAGATATAAAATTTGGGGGTTATGGCCTTATTCTGTTAATATTCTCTGGATGTTGGTATATTGACCATTATCCTGACCACCATTCTTCTTAAGAGAACATACATTCTCTTTCTGGTTATTTGTAGAGTCGTTTTCTTCATTTTTTTGTTTGTTTGTTTGGTTGGTTGGGTTTTTTGTTGTTGTTAAAACTTTGTCAAGGATGGGAGCGCCTGGGTGACTCAGTCGTTCAGCGTCTGCCTTCGGCTCAGGTCATAATCCCAGGGTCCTGGGATCGAGCCCTGCATCGGGCTCCCAGCTCAGCGGGAAGCCTGCTTTTCCCTCTCCCCCTGCTTGTGTTCCCTCTCTCGCTGTGTCTCTCTCTGTCAAATAAATAAAACCTTAAAAAAAAAAAAACTTTGTCAAGGATGTACCTCTTTTTATTGATAACTTCTGCTATGGAGTGAACCTTTTAATATACATACTGAGGTGATTTTCTTTAGCTCTAAATATTTTGTTCTATTAGGGCTCTGTAGGCTTCTATAACAAAAGGACTGAGTAGCTTATAAACAACAGGAATTTATTTCCCACAGTTCTGTAGGCTGGGAAGTCCAAGATCAAGGTGCTGGAGGATTTAGTGTCTGATGAGGAAGATTCATGGATAGGCATCTTTCTGGTTCAAAGACAGAAACATAGATGTGTTTCTCGTTCTATACTTTCTGGTTCAGAGTGAGCCATCTTTTTTTTTTTTTTTTTTTTTTAAGATTTTATTTATTTATGTGACAGAGAGACAGCCAGCGAGAGAGGGAACACAGCAGGGGAGTGGGAGAGGAAGAAGCAGGCTCCCAGCCGAGGAGCCTGATGTGGGACTCGATCCTGGAACGCCGGGATCATGCCCTGAGCTGAAGGCAGACACTTAACCGCTGTGCCACCCAGCCCCCTCCCTTTTTTAAAAGATTTTATTTATTTGAGAGAGAGAGAGAGAATCTCAAGGAGACTCTGTGCCAAGCACAGGAGCCCGGGACGGGGCTTGATTTCACAACCCTGAGATCATGACCTGAGCCAAAGCCAAAAGCCAGACGCTTAACTGACTGAGCCACCCAGGCACCCGGGCAGTGAGCCATCTTTTTCACTGTAACCTCCTGTAGTAGAAGGGGGCAGGGGGTCCTCCTGGGCCTCTTTCGTAAGACACAGATCTCATTTATTAGGGCTCTGGCTTCATGACCTAATCACCTTCCAAAAGCCCCCACCTCCAAATACCAACCCGCTGGGGGTTTGGTTTCACCATATGAATTTTGGGGGGGGGGTAAAAATTCAGTCCATTGCAGACTCTGATCATTATTTGTGTTTTATTTATCTTGACCTTTTCTTCATTAGCACATGTGCCTTATACTGGCCCTCTTCTCTGACCTCAGTCTTCATGGTTCTTTTTCTTTCATCATTTTCATCCCATTGTCCCTTTTCTCTGTCTTCTTGGATGGCTGCTTAAACGTGTCCTCAATAATACTGTTTCCATTTTCGGCAACAGTTCTCATGTTCCTTCCAGCTTCTAATGTCAAGTTTTACTCTGCTACTATGTCATTAGCTCTGTTTCAGTCCATCTAACTTCAAGTTGTCTTTTCCTCCTCGTTTTATGCCTTGTGATTTTGGGCTTCTTGTTTATAGAGGTTTTATCTTCTTAATTGAAGATTTTGAGCATTTTCCTGAAAAGATGTTTTGGATTTTGTACCGGAGCATTTCCTTCCTTGGATCACCCAAATAATATTTTCTCATACAATTACATAACTTTTCTTATTAAAATGTATTTAATATTTTGGTTACGATGACCGCCTATAGCATGCTCTCTACAAAGAAAAGCAGTTGTCTGCCTCATCTTGCCTTGACCATCCGACTTCCACCTTCCAAAGACAATCCTTCAAACTCTTTCATTTGGTGTCTTCTGGTAACTACCTTCTTGGTCTAAATAACATGCTTATATTGCTATCTCATGATTTTATTGTTTTGAATTTATTGTCATACTATGGAATAGGATTATCTCTCTAATATTATCTTTTTTAATAATCCCTCCCCAATATCCCAGAAGAATATTTTCGTAATTTTTCTACCAATCAGTATTTAATGTTTACATTATCACAACAGGTGTGGCCCCTTGTCAGCCGTATAATGTAGTACAAATGCGACCGTTTTGCTTTCCCTGTAATCTCTAGTTGCCTACTTATTATTTGATTAATTTTGATATGTCCATCATTCATTCATTCTTAAACTCTCCCGAAGATTAATCTCCTCTCAATTTACCAGTTTTCTTTTTCTCTTGGAGATACACTTTCTGGAACTCTTCAACCTCCTACTTTTATTGGGACCTGGAGCACAGCTATTGTCTTGGGATTTTGCCTCCCCGTTAGGTTGGAATTCCCCTCCACCATCATCTGGGAGTTCATTTCCTTCCTATGTTGAGCTCCTTCTTTCCTGGACTCTTGTCTTCTTTCTCGGTTTCTTTCCTTGTTTCAGTAGAGCTTTTTTTCCAGGAGCTTCTTGAGGAAGAGAGTAAGTGAAGTAAAATTTTGAGAACTCTCATGTCTAAAACAAATTTTTTTTTATTGTACCCTGACAGGTTGGTGCTCCTTATTTAGGATACGAAATTGCAGCTTATAAATATTTTTCTTTTATAATTTGGTGTCTCACTCTTTTATCTTGTACAGTCTAGGGTTACTTTTGAAAACTGCTGTGTGTTTACTTTGTTTGTACACCGATTTTGCTCCCCCCCAACTTGGGAGGCTTTTAGGATTTCTATTTCTGAGGTTCTTAAATGTCACTACCATGCAACTTGAAAAGTGTTTATTCATTTATTGAGTTGTGTAAAGTAGACCATCAATGTGGAAGGTCATGCTGTCTGGTCCTGGAAATTTGCATTTTAAATTGATATTTTCTCCCTTACATTTCTCTAATCTTTCTTCCATGATCTTCTGTTATTTAGACATTGGCCATCAGAGTTTGTATCTCTAATATTCTTAGATTTTCTCTAATATTTTCTATCTTTTGTCTCTTTCATTCTACTTTCTGACAAATTTTCTGAACTTTCTCATTTGACAATTTAATCGAATTATGAATTTATCTTATTAAATCCTTAATAGCCAAAGACTTCTTTGTGCTCCCTGTACATGTCTTTTAAACATAGAACTCTATTTCTTCTTCAATTCAGTATTTCTCTCATCTCTTTTGAGGATATTAATTTCTTTTTCTTTTCTTTCTTTTTAAATTTATTTCTGCTTCCGGTGATGTTTCTGCCTCTCCTGAATTCCTTTGCTTCTCTCTGTGTGTTTTGGTTTCTTTCATGTTTGGGGTTCTCCCAACTTCTGATGATCCCAGGCCACTTAAAGGCCACTTGTAAGCTCTGTGTGTGATGTGGGAGAGGCTTATCAAGAAACAGAATTTGAGTGGACAGAGAACCTGACATTTTTCTGGGGGATCCCCAGCTGCCGGTACCTGTCAGTCTTGCCTCTTGGGCAGGTGTGTTTCCCCAGTGAGGAGTGCTCTAGTCCTGCCTCAAGGGGATAAGTGTGGCTGCCGGTGTGTTAGAGCCAAGTGGGAGGAAAAGGACCCGAGTGTTACAGTTTTATGTTGGATCTTTTGGTTCGATCTTCCAATTCTTACGGAAGTGATAGAACTCAAGCCCGACTCTCAGTTGTGCCCAGAATTCCTGATTCCAGAATCTCTTTGGTTCAGCTTGTCCAAAAAGTTTACCTTGGCCAGATGGGGTGGGTATTTGCCTGGCTTCACAGACTTTGGGAGGAGATCTGGGGTCTGCTTCCTTTATATGCTTTTAAGCAACACCTCCACTCTTCATCTAACCTATCAAAGGTACTGGGGGCCTCTCTGGTCTCTGTGGCACCAGCCGGCTCGTACACTCACCTGTTCGGCACCACCAGCGCCTTGCGGGCTCAGCTACTTCCTTCTATCTAACTGCCTTTCAGTTTTCAAGCTTTTGTTCATATCTCTCGTCTACTCTTGGCTTGTTCTCTTTGTCTTTTTGAGTTTAGGTTAATGCTCTTTGTGTGTGTGTGTGCCTGTGTGTTTCAAATTCCCTCAAATCCTTTCCTTTGACTGGAATCTCAAGATAAAGCAGAGGTAAATATGTTTTCAATATACCTTGAAGTCCCAAACATTTATCTTTTTTCTTCTGCAATAGCTTTTCATAGGCTCCTTGTCATTGCTTTCTTCTTATTCCTCCTCCTCCCACTTGTGTGATTTGATGGAAGTGATGGGGTTACACAGTCATCGCAGTCCCCTCATCACTGTTCAAATCTACAGCTTCATAGCGGGTCTATCTCGACAACTCCTGAGCGTCACCTGTTTCTATATTACTTCGATGGAGTACATTTCTGCTCTCTTCTAGATTTATTTTCTCCCCTCACCTTTTCTTCTTTTCTTTTCTTTTCTTTTCTTTCTTTTCTTTTCTTTTCTTTTCTTTTCTTTTCTTTTCTTTTCTTTTCTTTTCTTTTCTCTCCTCTTTTCTTTTCTCTTTCCCCTTCCCTTCTCTTCCCGTCTCTTCCCTCCTGTCCCTTCCTTTCTTTTTCTTTCCTTTCCTTTCCTCTCCTTTCGTCTCCTCTCCTTTCCTCTCCTCTCCTCTCCTCTCCTCTCTTCTCCTCTCTTCCTCTCCTCTCCTCTCCTCTCCTCTCCTCTCCTCTCCTCTCCTCTCCTCCCCTCTCCTCTCTTCCTTTCCTTTCCTCTCCTCTCCTCTCCTCTCCTCTCCTCTCCTCTCCTCTCCTCTCCTCCCCTCTCCTCTCTTCCTTTCCTTTCCTTTCCTCTCCTCTCCTCTCCTCTCCTCTCCTCTCCTCTCCTCTCCTCTCCTCTCCTTTTCTTTCTCCTGTCCCCACTAATTAGTTCATTGTTCCTTTTAACTGTATAGAGTGTCTGAAAAATTACATTTTGGGCATGTACTTCACCCTGTTATTTCCTACCCAAGTACTTTGTCTGTCTGGACTACTTACTTCAGAGGATGCATTCAACCCAGAAATTTCCTTTTACTTCGTGCCTGATTGTTTTCCAGGAGTTTGTAGTATCTGTTAGGCAGCAGATAATCTGATTTAGAGAGCATCTATCAATGGGTGCCGATGGATATTTGCAATGTCTTAGTTGTTATAGGTCCTGGGACGGATGGTGGCTGAGGCATGAAACCCATATTTAGGAATTTTGTTCCATGAAGCAAAGTGTGTCCGAGTGTGTCAGACACTGTAGCTCTACCAATTGTCTTTCAGCTGGTGCTAATTCCTCCCAGATTCTGAATGTCTTTCAGTCTTTGTTTTCAATGCATTTGGGAATTTTCATCTCTTTTGTTTTCAACAGCTATTTAGTGAGAAGTTGAAAGAGGATGATTGGGGATTGCTACCCAGATTTCCTTTGAGCCAAAGTTCTTATCCTGTTTGAAATTATACTTGTGGTTAATTTTAAACTTTAAAAGCATCATTTTAAAATAAAATAAAAGCATCTTTTTAACCTATAGTGCTCTAATATTCTTTATTTTTATTTTTCTAATATTCTTTCTAATGTCAAGACTGAGAAAGGTACATTTTAAAAAATATTACATATTTTTATTCTTGCCCCAACGCCCCTCTTATCCCTATAATCCTTTTCTAGTTTCTTTTTTAATTTTTAAAAAATACTTTAAAAATTATTTTATTTATTTATCTGAGAGAGAGAGAAAGAGAGAAAGAGAGAGGAAGCACAAGAGGGGGATATCAGAGGGAGAAGCAGACTCCCCGCTGAATCTGGGAGCCTGATGCGGGGCTCCATCCTGGGACTCTGAAATCATGACCTGAGCCAAAGGCAGACTCTTAACCAACTGAGCCACCCAGGTGCTCATCTAGTTTTTGGTAATATAAACTGGATCAGTGTAACTCCATTAGTTTATATTATACATGTACTTTAATAATTATTTTGGACATTTGTGTTCAATTTTATAAACACGTTCTAAAATATTTAAGCTCTGTTTCATGTGTTTTTCTGTTAGGTTTATTTATTTTTTTAGTAATCCCTACACCCCAACATGGGGCTTGAACTCATGACTCAGAGATCAAGAGTCGGATGCTCTTCCTACTGAGCCAGCCAGGCGTCCCTGTTTCATGCGTTATAACGTTATTCAGTACTACTTTTGAAACATAAGATTCCCATTCTTGAGGCACTTAATTTTATTTATTCCCATTTAGAATATGCTATTGAGTAAAAAAAAAAAAAATCTGTGGCCTTCTCTATTTCTTTTCTTTTTAAAAGATTACTTGAGTTAAATATTTCTGAATTCTTGAATATCGGAGAATTTCATTCTGTTGCCTTAATATCTGCGTGATACATTGACTCTTCAAACAAAATTCTTTCATAAACCTCCTTCCCCCAGAATCAAAAGATGTTGCAACATTGTCTCCTGGAATATCAAGTTGCAGAGGAAAATATTTGCCAATCTGGTTTCGTTGCTTAGTTTATGATCTATTGTTGATTTATTTGCTTGCATGTATGCTTGTAGAATTCCTTTTTTCTTATGCTTCTGATTCCTAAATTCTTCCACAATATATCTGGCATGGGTATCTTTTCACTGCGTTTACCTGGAACCTGGTTGACCATTCACGTCTGCATACGTAGGTCTCTTGTTTAAAGAAATTTTCCTCAGTTCTGTCTTTGTTCCTGTCTATTCTTTGTTCTGGTGTCTTCTTTTGGAGCACCTCTAAGTCTGAGATTAAAATCTCTGTTCTCACTTCTCTGCTCTCCATATCCATCATATTTTTAAAAATTATTTTCAGATGTTTTTCCTTTTCTGTGTTCTGGGCCGGCTTCATAAGTTTATTTCATTTCAGTTTTGCCCTTTGCTTCCTGAATGAGACTCATTTCTGTTATTGCTCTTTTATTTCCATCTTATCTCACCCAGTCTACTCCATTCACCCCAGGTTGTTATACATGCATTTCATTCCAGAGGTCTTTTGTAGCCAGGGTGCAAGACTGACGAGCTCTTCTCCTGATCTGATTCACTTTTCCCCTGGACACCCACTACACAACATTCCTCAGACCCTCTTGAAGTTGGGTATGTCCACGTGAGCAAGTGTTACTGATTGAATATACGAAGAACTGCTCTAAACCATGGCCACACCTGGCCCATAAACATTCCCACATGTAATACTCCTCGCTATCTCCTATTCCATGGCAAACTCAAAAGCCATGTGTTGAAGATGATGGAGCCACATGGTGGGAAGAGCGTGGTTTTCTGAACTGCCAGTTGGAGGGAAGCCATCTACTAACTGGGAATATTTTGGAATTTAGGTACCAGAAAAATAAAAATTTTTATTTTCTTAGTCAACTAACGTGGGGAGGGCATTGTTTGTCATAACAGTAAGTATTATCTTAACTAACATTCCTAGCCTATACATTATGCTTTCTTTGCCCATCTTTTGTAAAAGGCATTTATCTTTGACATACTTTTGAGAATGGCCAGCCTTCTGTAATTTTCTCTGAATATCATCTGAGTCTTGGTCGGACGTTCTTTTCCCCTTGTGTTGTCTCGTTTATCAGTTCCATGTTAATTTTTGTTTCTTTACTCATTCTTTAAAACGTAATGGTTTTTGCAAAGTGGAGATTGTCAACAAAGAGGCTTTGTGATTTTTATTTGGCAGTGTTAACTCTATGCTTATTTTTATGGAGGAGTCTCTTTCTGTGATCCTTACCTATTGCAAGGTTTTAAATATCTGATCAGTGTCCACATGGAGCCGCTTTGATGCCTCAGGGTGCAATTCTATACTTTGCCCAAAATTTGGGCCTTTAATACTGTGAACCAGAAAAGTGCAGTAAAAACCAGTCTCCCAAAATGCACTGCAGCCACGGGCTTCCTGGTCCTGCCCCAGCGGCAATGCTTTACCTCAAGGCTAGTCACCCATCTACTCCTTCCACACACGTGTATTTCTTCTTGACTTGTTTCATGTTTAAATTGTAACTACAACTGGCCAAGAGTATACCGGATGTGGTATAGAGACTGGAGCTCAGAACATCCCACAAGCGATACCTTTTTAGGAAGGGGACAGCTGCACAATGACTTTCTGATAAGCACTTGGGCCTTCAGGATTCTTTTTTTTTTTTTTTTAAGATTTTATTTATTTATTCGACAGAGAGAGAGACAGCCAGCGAGAGAGGGAACACAAGCAGGGGGAGTGGGAGAGGAAGAAGCAGGCTCACAGAGGAAGAGCCTGACGTGGGGCTCGATCCCAGAACTCTGGGATCACGCCCTGAGCCAAAGGCAGACGCTTAACCGCTGTGCCACCCAGGCGCCCCTGGCCTTCAGGATTCTTAAAATACAGATTCCCAGGCCTCACAGGGAAATTCCAACTTTGCAATTCCAAACTTATGCCCAGGAATCTACTTTTTATTTTTAATGTCCAGTTAGCCAGCATAGAGTGTTAAAAATAGAGGAATCTGTACTTTTAAAAACTCCTAGTTGATTTTGATTTGTAGCTAAATACTTGATCTGGAAGGAAATTTACACTATAGCAAATAATTAAGAAATAAATTTTCTCTTAACCCAAGTCTTCATTGGCGGATGAATGGATAGACAAAAGGTGGTCGTATTCGTATAAAATGGAATATTATTCAGACTTAAAAAGGCAGAGATTGCTGAAACCTGCTCCACCGTGGATGAACCTTGGAGACATTGTGCTAAGTAAAATAAACCTGTCAGAAAAGAACAAATACTGTAGGGTTTCACTTATATAAGAGCAGTCACATTCACAGAGACAGAAAGTAGCAAGGGGGTCTGCCGGGGGTTTGCCAGCGTCTGGGGGCAGGGTGAAATGGATAAAGATCATTTAATGAGTGCAGAGTTTGAGTTTGGGAAGATGAAGCAAGTTCTGCAGATAGCTGGTGGTGATGATTGCATGGCCACGTAGATGTGCTTAATTTCATGGAAATATACATTTAAGATGATTAATTTGGCAAATGTTATGTATATTTGACCACAATTTTAAAAAATAAAATACATAAAAATAATTAAAATTTCTCCTTCCTCTTAGACTCCTGAACTTTGAGAGCCAGAAAGATCTGAGGGATGTGAGGCCCTGAGCGATGGAGCACTTTCTGTAAGTCCAGCAGGTAAGGGAGCAACAGAGGCAGAACGACAAACTGTAAGTCTTAGCTGTGTTTACCAGAATACCATAATGTATGTATTGAATGTCCCCTTTTTCCCCAATAGCTGGTATGAAAGGTTTGTTCTGGAAACTACATTTTGGTTCTCACTAGTTTCCTTCTTGAGACAGGGAGGTGTCTTTGGTTGGAAGTGGTATGACTTACATTTTTCTTGTAAGTCCAATAAAAGTCTTGGGTTGTTGGAAGCAATTAAGCTTTTTAAGAATGGCTATATTTGGGGGCATTTCTCAAGTTGACAGGAGGGCTCAGGAGTTGATGTCGTGGTTGGGTCCCCAGCTTGGAGCCATGGGCTCCAGAGTGGATCGTGGAAAGAAGTTCGGGGAAAGCTTATCATCGTCTTCCTGGCTTTGAAATTTCTAAGTGAGCCTGCATAGGCCCTCCATGGTGTTTTATGACAAATTAAACTGTACTTATGCAAAGAGGAGGAATGGCCAAAATTACAGATGACTGTCTGGAAAAGACTTTTCCCAGACTAAAGAAGTGGAACAACTCACTGATAGAGAATTTAATGAATTACAGCTTGGAAGAAGCCAAACAAAGATGAGTTTACATTAATTTGCCACACACAAAACACTCTCCAAATATACAGGGGATAATGACTAAGCCCTGTGTAAGGGACCTAACTGGGTTGTACGTACACCGCAGCTTTGGAAAAAGAGACTGCAAACATTCCTTAGGCCACACTGGAATTTGAGACCAAAATACTTAACTCCTCCAATGGTTGAGTATAAATTGTGCAACCACGGAGCTTCCAGAGTCTCCCCTGGTTATGACTTGTTACAGATGCAACTGCCACATGTCACCGAGAAAGCGTAATAGCTCGGTCATGTCAGCTGAGGAAATATGGATTCAAAGAATTTGCTCTTTACAGCCTTTTTTTCAGAGTAAACCATTGTGTGGTCAGTGAAGGGATTACATCTGGAGTGTCTGAAAATGAAAGTCATTTCAGAAGCGAAATTAAATGGAAGGGCTTAAAATAGCGTGTGTGGGGACGTTACTTTATTCCTAAGAAGGCCCAACAGTCTTCGACACTTGGTTACCAACGAACCCTCAGCCAGCTGACCACTTCAGCATGATCTCCTGCAAGCGTCCTGCAATTTACCCTCTCAGGTGTTCACAGTCCAGGGAATTTTTCTTTTCTTAACATCCACAGTACTATGTGTTGTCAGTGGAAAAGGGGTGGTGTTGCAACTTGAATCCTCTTTCTCTGGATTTGAAAAATCAAATGAGACAATGTAACATCCATGTTGTTTTCAAAGCAAGAGGATTTCTTTTCACACACAGAGGCTAAGGAGAATGTTTTTTACAGCTTTGTATCTAAGTAAAACAAAACCTACTTTTCTGTTTCATTTCAAAGCTTCCTGGCAAAGGCTTTCTGCTGACATGGGTCTGGTTCAGGCTCATATTTTCCTCCCGGGTTATACTTTAGTAGAGTAGTATTATAAATACTGCTCCCACATGTATAATCACCCCCCTTTGCAACCAGGCAAAGTAAAGATAAGCTACTTATGTCTGTGCCAGATTTTCTGGAAAACAGGAAGAAAAGTGTTTTCTAGTAACGAGGAAAAACAGTAAGAATGTTGTCTGCCAGGGACTGAGGATTTCTCTGTAACTAGTGATAATGTCTGTACACAAATGGTTTCGTACTATATCCTATAATATGTTGAATTCATTTTGCCTCCTTGGCTTGGCGCGATCATTTCTAAAAACTAGAGTTTAGCTTCATTTATTTTCTCTTTTACATTTCTATTTCCTTCTGATCTTTATTATTTGCTTCCATCTGTTTCATTTGGGTTTGATTTGCTCTTCTCCTTCTAGTTTAAGGCAAAAGCTTAGATCATTGATTTGAGAACTTTTCTAATATAATCATATAATGCTATAAATTTCCCTCTATGTACTGCTTTAGCTATCTCCCACAAATTTTAATATGGTGTATTTTATTTTTATTAAGTACAAAATATATTTTAATTTTTTAAAAAAATTTATTTGCAAGAAAGGCTGACTGCCACACCCTCATCTGGGTGTGTCTGGAGTGTTGGAGCCTGACTACTCTACCTTCTCCTACAGATGGACCTCGAGAGCTTGTTTGGAGGTTCTGGCAGGAGGGCACACCTACTTTACTAGCTTCGACAAGGAACGCTCCTCCTCTATCAGGGAAGGTTAAGGTTGTCCATTCCAACAGAGAGCGCTGTGTCAGGAAGGACGCACATGGAGAGGTGAGGGAGGACGGGGATACCCGCCTGGCCGGCCAGATCAGCCAGATCAACTCTGGTGATCAATGGGGTGACAGATGTCACAGCCAGATCGCCCTCACATCGATATCTTTTAATTTTTCATGTGATATCTTCTCTGATGCTTTGGTTAATTAGAAGCATGTGTTGACCAAGAAAAGAGGCAGACTGAAATAAAAACAAAGCATTTATTGGGCTATCAGAATTACAATTCAGGGAACACAGATTTGGGTACCAACCCAAATGGGGGACATTTAAAGTCCAGGGTTTCTAGAGATAAAAGGGAATGCCTGTATATGTTATTTACAAATAATTTTGATTGGTGTTGGTGGCAGAAAACTCATCTTGACTGGATATAATTGGTTGCTAAAGCTATTGCTAAGTGAAGTCCCCTACTATAGCAAGTTGTTGGTGTTCGGGCTGCTCCTTGGAATAATTGTGGTTTGGTCCAGTTCAAAAGTTCATGGTTCTACCAGTAAGGACGTACTATAGCCCATGTCCTTAATGGCCTCCCAGCTCCCTTTTAAACCCCATTCACGTAAGTGACCCCATTTCATTTCACTTTCACATTTTATTTTTAAATTTCCACATACTTGGGGATTTAAATAATATCTTTCTGTTATTAACTTTCAGTTTAATTATGTCGTGGTCAGAGAACATAATTTATAAAACTTCTGAGTTTTACAATTTTTTTGAGACTTGTGTTTATGGCCCAGAATACAGTCTATTTTCTAAATGTTCTATGTGCACCTAATTTTTAAAAGTGTGTCTTCTAAGAGAAGACAGCTGGGTGGCTCAGTTGGTTAAGCGTCTGCCTTCGGCTCAGGTCATGATCCCAGGGTCCTGGGATGGAGCCTCGGTGGGCTCCCTGCTCTGCGGAGTCTGCTTCTCCCTCTCCCTCTGCCGCCCCCCCCCCCATGCTCTCTTTCTTGCTCTCAAGTAAATTAATAAATAAAATCTTTTTTAAAAAATGTGTCTTCTACTGCAGTTGGGGAGAGTATTCTATAAATATCAAGTAGGTCAACCTGGTTCATGTGTTGCTCATGTTTTCTATATCCTATTGATTTTTTTGTCTAATTATTCTGTTACTGAGAGAAAATTATTGAAATTTTCAGCTATAATTTTGGATTATCTATTTCTCTTTTCAGCTTAATCAATATTTGCTTCATGCATATTAAAGTCCAAGATGTATTTGTGTTTTTATTAGGTGCACACACATTTAAAATTATATGTTCTCTAGGAATTCATCCCTCCATGATTATGAAATGTTCTTTATTCCTGGTAACATTCTTTTTTCTAAAATCTACACCATCTGCAATTAATATAGTCATTCTAGTTATGTTATGCTTAGTGTCTACAAAGTATATTTTATTCCATTCTCTTACCTTTAATTTATTTATATCTTCATATTTAAAGCAGCTTTCTTGTTGACAGCATAAAGTTGGGTTGTTCTTTTCATTCAGCCTGAAATTCTCTGACTTTAATATTGAGCATTTGGCCATGACATAGGATTTCAATAAATTTCCCATCTTGTTACGTTTTTCTGTTCGCTGCATCTGTTCTTTGATTCTTTATTCCTATTTTCTGCCTTCATTTAAAGTAAGTACTTTTATGATTTCATTTCATCTTCTTTATGAGCTTATTAAGTCTACCTCTTTGCTTTATTTTTCTTAGTGGTTGCTTTAGGGTTTGTGGTACGCATCGTTCCCTTGCCACAGTCTACTTTCAAATAATAAAGTTATACTACTACACACACAGCATAGGAATCTTACAGCAGTATATTTTTATATTCTTTTTCCCAACTTTTTGCTATCACAGTCATCCGTTTTCCTCCTACATGTTATAACTCCAAGATACATTATTATGTTTGCTTTAAACAATTGTTTAAAGAGATTTATAAATGAGAAATACAATGTAAAAGAGACTTGACTTTACCCACATGTTTACTATTTCCAGCATTCTTTATTCTTTCCTGTAGATTTCAGTTTCCATCTGGTATCATTTTCCTTCTGCCTGGTCACTTCCTTTAGTATTGATTTCTGTGCATGCTGGATGGCAGTGAATTCTCTCAGCTTTTTCTTTCTTTCCTTTTGGTCCGAAAATTTTTTAAGTTATGTCTTTATTTTTATAGGATTTGTTGTTAACTACAGAATTCTGGGTGTATGATTTTCTTTCAGTTCTTTAAAGACGCTATGCCTGTGTGTTCCGGTTTGTCTACTTGTCGACAAAAACCCTGCCGTCATTCATATCTTTGGTCTTTGGTACAAAATGTGTGTCCCCCTCTCTGCCACCACCCCCACAGCTGATTTTAAGATGTTTTTCTTCTTTATCACTGGCTTTCAGGAACTGTGTGTGGTACACAGTTTTGTGCAGGGTTTTTCCTTCATTCGCTTTGGATTCCTTAAGCTTCTTGGATCTCTGGGTTGGGTTTTATCAAATGGAGAAAAATTTCAGCCTTATTTATTTAAATATTCTTACCCTTCTCTCCACCTTTCCATTTCTGAGATTTCAATTACGTATATTCTGGGCCACTTGATATTGTTTCACGGGGTACTGGTGCTCTTTTTTTTTTGGGAGGGGGGAGATAGTCTTTTTACTTCTCTGAGCTTCACTTTAAATAGTTTATATTCTTTTGTTTTGGGTTCACTGATCTTTTCTTCTAACTCGTACGATCTGTTTTTAATCACATCCAATGTATTGTCCCTTTCAATTTCAAATATTGCTTTTTTCATCTCACGAACATCTATTTGGGTCTTTTTTATATCTTCCATTTTCTCTCTTCATCATTGTAATGTTTTCTCTACTTCTTGAATTCATGCAGCACATTTTAATATTTATAATGGCTGTTTTAAAGACTGTGATTGCATTACTTCTGTCACATGTGAGTTTGTTTCTCTTGATTGATTTTTCTGTTGACTACGGACAAATATTTTCTGGATTCTTGCATGTTGGTAAGTTTTCATTGGATGTTGGCTATTGCGATTTTTTTCGTCTTCGGATCCTGGGTTTGTTTGTTTTCTATTTAAAAAGTGTTGGGCTTCATTCTGATGTATGGTTAAGTTACTTGGAACCAGTTTAACGTTTTGAGACTTTCTTAGCTCCAGATAAGTCTTTTGCCTCAAGCTAATTCAGCTCACTACTAAGGCAATGCCCTTCTGGGGACTTTACCCAATTTCCTGTGTATTATGAAATCTCTCTACTCTGACCCGTGGGGAGTAGGAGCAGTTTCCAGCCCTATTTGAGCTCTGCAACCTGTTTAGCCTATTGCTTTTCAGTGGTTCTTTTCCTGGCTTTGGGTAATTTCTTCTTCCACATTCACAGATCTGTACTTGGCCAGAGACCCACGGGTATTTTTCTATGGATCTCTGGCGCTTTGTCTCTATGCAGCTCTCTCCTCTCCAGTACTCATATCTACAAATTCTAGTGATCTTGGAATTCCAATTTCAAACTTAGGAAGACTGTCGGGTTCTGCTTGGGCTCCCCCACCTCTGCACTGCAGCCTGGACGCCACCTGTAGGCAGCAAGTCGGAGTACCTGTATACTTTCCTTCATGCGCTTCTTTCTTTTTTTCTTTTTGAGATTTTAAAATTTATTTATTTGAGAGACGAAGCATGAGAGCGAGAGAGATTGGGAGAACGAGTTAGGGGACTCGATCCTAGGACCCCAGGATCACGACCAGAGAGCCAAAGGCAGATGCTTAACCAACTGAGCCACCCAGGCGCCCTCATGTATTTCTTTTCTCTCAGGGATCACAGGCCTGTGCTGTCGTGCAATGTTTTAAAACTCTCGCTTCATATGTAGCTCTCTCAGGGCCACCAATGGGACTCTCCAGCTGAGCACAGTCCGATTCTACAAAAATTTGTCATGTGATTCCTAAATTATTTGTCATTTGACTTTTTATATTCAGGAGCCAACATAGAGTAATGAGAATCAGGCCATGGAGACAGACCATCCAGGCCTGAATCATAGCTCTATTTGAATATTCATTAATTTGGGGCACCTGGGCGGCTCGGTCGTTAAGCATCTGCCTTCTGCTCAGGTCATGATCCCAGGGTTCTGGAACTGAGCCCACATCAGGCTCCCTACTCAGTGGAGAGTCTGCTTCTCCCTCTCCCTCATTGCTCCCTCTGCTTGTGCTCTCTGTGTCTGTCTCTTTCTGTCAAATAAATAAAATCTTTTTTAAAAACTAAATATACATTAATTTAATTATTCAATTTATTCAGGAATTCACTCTTTTATTTTTAGAATATTCACTGAATGTCTATTTTGTGTTAGACACTGTGCTATATTCCAGTGTTAGTCACTATAAAATAGAATAACACCTACCTCACTGTGGTAGATTGCGAAAATGGCCACAACTTCTTCCACCTTTCTTTTCATGTTCTTGCAACGTGACCTTGCTGCCTCTCCTATGAAGAGAGTAGTCTTTTCATGGCCCCGTGAAATCTGGGCTAGCCTCGGGACTCACTTTGGTCTATAAGCTGTGGTAGAAGTGATGTGTGTGACTTCTGAGCCTGGAACGTCAGAGACTTGGCAGGTTTCCACTCTCCTTCTTAAAAGCTCGTACCTACCATAGTGGTCGGCCTAATCTGGCATGCGAAAGGATGAGAGACCAAGTGGAAAGAAGCATCAATTATCCCAGCCATGCTGTCAAGGCCATTGTAAACTAGTTGGCCCCAGCCTACTTACCAGCCTATTGTGTATCAGACACTGTGCTATGCTCTAGCCTCAGTTTCTCCATTTACGTGAGCCCAGCTAAGATTTACGGAGCCAGGCTCAGAGCAGAAGAAATACCTACGTAGCCTGCCCTATATTGTCAACATGCAGAATTGAGAATTAATTAATAGCTGTTGTTTTATGTCATTATGCAACCTCACTGTTTTAGGTTAGTGTGCTATGCAGAAAAAGCTAATAGTTACACTATATAGATTAAAAAATAATATGCATGAAGTTCCTAGTACAATGCCTGATATGGAGTAGATACTCAATAAGGGTTTAGAATTGCTATTTTTAACATCATGGTCATTATCAGAGATTAGCATGCAGATTGGTGGGTAGAAATTGAGACCTCTGAATGCTTTCCTAATTCTGAATTCTTTACCTGTGTACCTTCCACTCTAAGACACACAGACACACACACACAGACACACACACACACATAAACTCTTATGTATATACATATATTAACAACTCTTCAGTAAACAAAAAAATAGTATGACAATTTAATATACTGTTATACAACTCAGTTAAGAATTAGGGTGGTCTAGTAATAATGTGAATATCATATAGTCCACATGTGAGTATTTTTTTCAAAATATTAAAATACACTAAGTATTAAAACTACAGTAGCCAAGTGTTAATCAGCTTTGATCTAGAAGGCAGCTCTTCTCTCACCTGTAACTGTCATTATAAGGACTGACTATCCTGTGTGGTACCTATGAATATATTGGTTAGTTGAAATGTTATGTTTGTGTTTGTTTGTTTTTGTTTTTTTAGTTGAGATGTTATTTGACTGACTGAATGAAAGATAAGTAAGCCACATAGTTGTTGTGTACGGCTATTTTTGAGTAAATAAGTAAAGCTTTTTTGTTTTTCTTTAAGATTTTTTATTTATTTCCAGGAGAGAGAAGAGAGAGAGAGCATAAGCAGGGGGAGCTGCAAGTAGAGGCAGAGGGAGAAGCTGGCTCTCCAGTGAGCAGGGAGCCTGATGTGGGGCTCAATCCCAGGACCCTGAGATCATGACTTGAGCCGAAGGCAGATGCTTAACCAACTGAGCCATCCAGGCACCCCAGTAAACAAGTAATGTTTTAAATTTTAGCTTGGAAATACTTTTCTTGAGGAAACTTTACAGACATCCCTAAATTATATTTTCCAATTATATGCTCTTACTGCATACTATATTTTTCTTTTTATCATTTCTCATAAGTCTAATCAAATAATCATTTCTGCAGCTGTTTAATATCAAACTCCCTGATTCGACAATAAACCCACTTCAACATCTATGCCCAGCACTTAACATAGTGCCTGGCCCTTAGTCGACAGTTGGTAAATATTGTTTGGATGAATGAGTAAGAGGTAAAGTAGGTTAAGGACTGAAAAATGTCACTTGGCCCTAATAACAAAGAAGTCATTAACATACATGTTGACAGCAGTGTCAAAGGATTGATGGGAAAAGACAAGACCACAGGTGAGTCAATATCACAGAAAGCGTTAAGAAAACAGAAAAGAAACTGAAGTCCAAGTTACTAACTTGCTTTCAAAATGACAAATTCCTCTTATGCTTGATTATTTTTTCTTTTAAAATTTAGGAATTTTAAATCTAACGTGTCAGGCGAAAAATTACAAAATTATTTTTATTAATTTGACCGTTAATATGTCTCGGGGAATCAGCACACGGAGGACCTTTATAAATGGCAGGTTGTCTTGTGATATTAACCTCTTTCAGTTTTACTTGCACACTTGCTTTAGAGTTCCCTAGAGTTTGACAGTCGAGAGGACGTACACATGATAGAATAGGGCAATTTGTTCAGCTTGGTTACTATGGACTAATTGAAGAAGCTCCAGAGAACCTGTCATTTGGATATTTGAATAAAACTCTCATTTAAAATCTGGTGAAGATTTATCTTTCTTGATCCTACATGTACATTTCCTTTACTTCTCTCATGGCAGAAAGGACACATCTTTGTATATTTACCCTCTGCTTTTGAAAGTGATTTCATTATTTTTAATGTCAGCTTTAATCATCATGTGAGGTTAAATTCAGGAATGGAATGACCTTTAGTTTCAGTGCCATAAATATTTCAAAGGAAACAGACCTTCCGAGTTCAGGCAAGGGTGTGTCAGGAGAGGTGTCTCTGCGGGTTCAAGTGTTGCCTTCCACCGTCCGCCTTTTGGACTGTGATTTGGCGTGGGTCACACGTGTGCATGAGGTTGGCCGTCTCAATCCTGACTCCCTTGGAACCATCTCCCTCTTAGAAAGCCATCAAACAAATAATCCACTTGGAGCCCTCTCGTCAGTCTCCTAAAGGAAGATTAGGGTTGGAAAGGCAAGAAAATTAAAGCCAGACCCTTGAGCAGACAGTTGGCCTGGGCACAGTCTTCTTTCTATAAAGTGTTTCCCTGTAGGCGCTTGGACTGGGTGACTGACGTTCAACAGAAAGGAGAACCAGTTCCCACGAATGAAGGGAAGGCCTAGATTCACATTTTCAGAAAGAGAAACGTGCCAGGCTAAAAACAGAAGTAAAATATATCTTAGGAGACAAACACGGGCATAGAGGATGCTTATGAGCATTGGACGAGATTAATCCGTATAATCAAAGAGGGCACAGGATTGGGGTGCAACCTCCAGAAACTGAGCCGTTCCTTTAGAACATTAGGGTCTGAAAAAATGAATGTGCTAAAGAAGCCATCCATCCATCCTCTTCCTTTGATTCTTTTTATGTGACTTTCATTTATTATTGATGACCGTGCTTAAAGAAGCCATCTGGTAAAGTTAATGGTAAACTACCTGCTCCCCTGTTTTATGTTGAGTACTTAGTCATGGTATCACCTTTTATACAGTCCTTGGCTCATGCTACATTGCACGGAATACCTTGTTTATGAGGTCAGGATGAAGTAGGCTGCAGGCTGACGTCCTGAAGTTACCTTTCTTGGTACTTGCTGCGGACTCGCCTCCCCACCAGCGGCTGCCAGGCTCGGGAGAGCGACAGCACATCAGAAGCGATGGTAGCATTTCCAGCCGTAAATCTCAATCACATTCATGCATCTTATATTGCTGTCATTACTAGATTTCCAAAGTGCCCTTTTCACATGGCCATTTTATTGCTCTCTTAGAGCGGCCAAGTCCTCGGACTCCGTCTCTCCCTGCCAAAAAAGGCATTAAACTATTCAGCTGGTCTTATCATCTTCCAGAACACAATAAAGGCCCTTTTGTGTGCCTGTAGTTAAATGTGTTCATTGTGCCAGCAAGACAGGAGTTAGGCATGTCTTCCAGTGTGGGCTCAAGTCCAACTAGAGGGGATTATGGCTTCCTCTCTTCTCTATCCCCGGCCCAGCTTTGGAATGGACTTCTCGCTGAAGAGCATGCATTTGGGGAATTTTATTCCTAGCCACTAAATTCTTTTCAGGCTTATTTGTGTGTGCTTGCAAAATGTTAAGTAGTTACAAATTTATTTTTGTTTAGACTTTTGAAAAGTGGCCTAGAATCCAACAGTCACGAGATGAAACTGCCGCAAATTGAAGAAAAAAATGTGACAGGTGGGGTGTCCTGGAGACTTTTTCTAAGTCATTACAATATTTATGGGACATTTCTGCAGATAAGGAGAAATGACTGGTTACTTTAGATGGTCCAGGGTGGACCAAATAGTACTAAACACTTTTTAAAAATTGAACTATAATCAACATACAGTGTTATATTCGTTTCAGGTGTACAGTATAACGATTCAGCAATTCTACAAATTTCTCAGTGCTCATCAAGACAAGTGTACTTTTAATACTCTTTATCTGCTTCACCCTTCCCCATCCCCTCTGCCAACTACGAGTTTGTTCTCCATATTAAGAGTCTGTTTTTTGTCCCTTTTTTTGGTTTCTTTTGTTTCTTAAATTCCTCATAGAAGTGAAATCATATGGTATTTGTCTTTCTCTGACTTATTTCACTTAGCATTATATCCACTAGATCCATCCCTGTTGTTGCAAACAGCAAGATCTCATTCCTTTTTATGGTTGAGTAATATTCCATTGTGTATGTATACCACATCTTTGAAAAAAATTTTTTAAATTTTTTAAATTTTTTAATTTTTAAGTAAACTCCATGCCCAGTGTGGAGCTCAGTACAGGGCTCAAAATCATGACCATGAGATCAAGACCTGAGCCAATGGGGTGCCTGGGTGGCACAGGGGGCGCCTGGGTGGCACAGCGGTTAAGCGTCTGCCTTTGGCTCAGGGCATGATCCCGGCGTTATGGGATTGAACTCCACATCAGGCTCCTCCTCTGGGAGCCTGCTTCTTCCTCTCCCACTCCCCCTGCTTGTGTTCCCTCTCTCACTGGCGGTCTCTATCTCTGTCAAATAAATAAGTAAAATCTTTAAAAAAAAAAAAAAAAGACCTGAGCCAAGATCAAGAGTTAGGCACTTAACCGAATAAGCCACCCAGATGCCCCATACCACGTCTTCTTTTTTCATTCATCTCTCTATGGACACTTGGGCTGCTTCCATATCTTGGCTTTTGTAAATAATGCTGTAACAAACATAGGGACACATATATCTTTTTAAGCTATTGTTTTTGTTTTCTTTGGGTCAGTATCCTATAGTGGAATAACTAGATCATACATTTCTATTTTTAATTTTTTAAAAAGATTTTATTTATTTATTTGAGAGAGAGAGAGAAAGAGCACAAGAAAGGGGAGGGTCAGAGGGAGAAGCAGACTTCTTGCTGAGCAGGGATCCCAATGTGGGACTTGATCCCAGGACTACGGGATTGTGACCTGAGCTGAAGGCAGTCACTTAACCAGCTGAGCCACCCAGGCACCCTCTATTTTTAATTTTTTGAGAAATTTCCATACGATTTTTCATAGTGGTGCACCAATTTGCAGTCCCACCAACAGTGCACAAGGGTTTCTTTTTCTTTATATCCTTGCCAATAATTTCTGTTTCTTATATTTTTTTCTCTTAGCCATTCTGACAGGTATAAGGTGATATCTCATTGTGGTTTTGATTTACATTTTCCTGATGATTAGTGATGTTGAACATCTTTTTATCTGTTGGTCATATGTATGTCTTCTTTGGAAAAATGTCTATTCAGGTCCTCAGTTCATCTTTAATCAGATTATTATTATTATTATTATTTGCTGTTGTTGAGTTGTATGAGTTCTTTCTAAATTTTGAATTTAACCCCTTATTGGATATATCATTTACAAATATCTTCTCTCATTCAGTAGATCATCCTCTATGGTGAAAAACTGAAAGCTTTTCCTGTAAGATCAGGAACAAGACAAGGAACAAAACGCTCTTACCACTTTTATTTAACATAGTACTGGAAGTTCTAGCCATAGCAATCAGAGAAGAAAAAGAAATACATTCAAATTGGTAAGGAAGAGGGGCGCTTGGGTGGCTCAGTCTTTAAGCATCTGCCTTCAGCCCAGGGCCTGATCCCCTTCTCCCTCTCCCACTCCCCCTGCTTGAGTTCCCTCTCTCGCTGGCTGTGTTTCTCCTTGTCAAATAAGTAAATAAAATCTTTAAATAAAAACAAAACAAAACAAAACAAAAACAAATTGGTGAGGAAGAAGTTAAACTTTCACTAGTTGCAGATGATATATACTATATGTAGAAAACCCTAAAGAGTCTGCTAAAATATTATTAGAACTATAAATGAATTCAGTGAAGTCACATGATACAAAATTAATGTGCAGAAATCTGTTGCATTTCTATACACTAATAATGAAGCAGCAGAAAGGAAAATTAAGAAAACAATCCCATTTACAACTGCACCAAAAATAATAAAACATTTGGGAATAAACTTAACCAAGGAGGTGAAACTAATAAACACTTTTAAAAAAAGATTATTGGAAAAGAATGTCTATTTAATTTAAAACACATATACATAAAACCATCATTTTGAACACAGCGATTCTTTTTTTTTTCTTTTTTTTTTCTTTTAATAATGATTTTTTATTATATTATGTTAGTCACCATACAGTACATCCCCGGTTTTCGATGCAAGGCTCGATGATTCATTAGTTGGAACACAGCGATTCTATGTTCTCCTGGATTTGACTTCAAGAAATGCCATCTCCTTAATTTGGTTCATTTACTTAAATCTTACTATGATATTGAGGGTTTAGTAAGTGTGGCAAGACAGATGATTTCACCAAATTCATTCTCCCCTTCTTGCATGAAAATAGAGTTGTAGTTGAGTCCAATTTCTTAACGAGACCACATTTCCCAGCCTCCCTTGCAGTTCGATGGCCAAGTTCTTATTAATAGAAGTGATCAGAAGTGATGTGTTTGGGTCTTGAAATTAAAACATTGGACAAAACTCCTCCAGACTCTTTCTTGATATGGAGGGATTAGCTTCTTTCGTGTTCCAGGACTTCTCTGTTAGAGGAGCTCATCCCTTAATACAACTTACAACCCAATTATAATTCCATTTATTTGGAAACTGCTGTGTGCTGGGCTGGCTATGTTAAAGTTTAGGTGTGGTTTTAATATTTAAGAAACAAATAGACTCTGAATATGATCTTCTCTAATTGGAGATACAAATGATAATGTCCATTTTTCATACATGTATAATATAGAGATTTCTCCTTTATTATCCAGTGTCAATGAGGGTGTGAGAGAATTGGACTCCTATACAGTGTGGAGTGTGTTAATGATCTTCTTGTAGCTGTTTGGTGGTATCCATCAAAACAAAAACACGCATCACCTTTGGGTTACATTTCTTAAGATCCGTCTTCAGAAGTGTTTGCACATGTGCACCAATATACCTGCAAAAAGACAGGAGTTTCAAGGATTTTTTTTTTTTGTAATAGGAAAACTATAAGTGACTTAAGCATCTATGAATATAAGAATGGTCACATAAATTAGGGAAAAGTCCATGCTCTAAGACCCTCATTAAGAAAAATGAAGAATGATCACGTATTCTGACATGGGAAGATGACCAGGAAGTGGAGATAAACATACCACAGAAGAGTGTGCGTGTTACGACACCACTTCAGTAACACTGCCTGTATGTGTGTACGTGTGTGTGCATGTGTGTCTTTCTGAGTCCGTATGTGATCAGAGGCAGAAATTGAGGCTGCGATAAGAGTGCACTCTGCCTTTGAGCTCCTTCATTGTCTCCAGTATCCAACATATAATGGAAGCCAGATGTTGACCTAGATATAACAAGCTTCGTCCTTCCTATCATCCAAAGTGTAAAAAGCTGCATCCACATGAATAAATATGTTTGTGAATTGCGCAGGAAAAGCATAGGAAGACAATGCATCAAGGTTACTTCTGGCAAGGCAGGGGGGATTTGCAGCATCTATTGGAATGCAATGGGGGACTATCACTTTTCCATTCTATATACTTCTCTATTCTTTGATTTTTCAAATATGTCCCATGACTCCTCAAATATAGCATAACATTAAGAACCACAAGGTATTTAAAGTGTTTGGTGAAAATTTATGCACCATAAGAGCTTTTTGAGAGTGTCAGATGCTAATGCTGTGGTGGGATTTAATATCTCAAAACCAAGGGCTTCGAAGAAATTAGCCTTGATCTGAAAGGAGGGCTCTGGGTCAGAAAGAAATTAAAATAAAAATGGAAAATATGACTTATACTGGAACGCTTCAAGCGACTCTTGGCCTTTTGTGTGAGAACACTGAAGCTTCCCGGTTGGTAAGCTTGGGAATAATGGAGAAAGCCTTGCAGGCTGTGGGCTTCTAGGCTGGATGTGTTCCTGCAGCTGGGAGATTGTCGTTCCAAAGTTGAAGACAACACCAGATTAACCAGCAGGCAAATCCTCTACACGTGGTTTTAAAAAGTAAGGCCCTTTGCAAAGAGGGAGCTGGATACACGTCCAACTGCTACGTTTTCAGACTAGATAAGTGAGAATTCTTGAAGATGAATGATGAACTTCTGAAACTTCCTTTCCAGAAACGAAATTGAAGTGTAACAACACCCTGGACCATTGCTTTAACTGCTCAGGGATTTTTTCCCTCCTGAACTTTGTGGTGGTTTTAAACATTTTATCCAGGGCCAGCTATAATGTGAGCAGTTGGAGAGATCTCAGCCTCTGAGACTGTAGGATTCAGAAGTTTAGAAATTCAAACTTGGTTATATCCAATCAAATATTATTTTCAATGCTCTTAACCACTAAGTAAAATAAAACAATACGCAAATCTTCCTTTTCTCATCTAGTAGTGTTATGGGTGGGTGTGTTAAAATAATTTAAATCAGCTAAAATGAAGCTTACATCCAAAGGTTATTCCACAGACTACTCTGGAAAATACCATTGCTTGGCATGAGTGGTTCTGGACTATTCTGCCAAAGCTTTCAGTAGAATAGTGACAATCAAACTGCACTTTAGATCGTCTCAGTACTTAAAAGTAAAATATATTCCCAGAAAAAGCAATCACACTATTAGGCATTCATTCAACACATATTCATGGATCCATACACGGATTTAGGAAAAGAAAGTTAAATAAGCTATAGATTTCCCTCAAGGGGGAAAGAGTATTAATCAAATACATGTAATGTAAATGCATTATAAGTTACACTATCAACACTCTTTGGATCCCAAATAAGGGCAGAAAACCCCCCTTTAAGTTAATGATTTCAAAGAGGAGGTGACACGGAAAAGAATCTTTAAGGATGCCTAGGATTCTGCAAATATGGAAAGGGACAAGTGAAGTAGAGGTGACCACACGTGTTAAATACACAGCTGTAGGCAAGACCCTGGAATTCTAACAGGGTAGCATTTTGAAAATGAGATCGTTTCAGAAGGAATCAAACATGTTCATATTCAGCTCTGGACATTCAAAATAGGATTTTGCTAACAGGCAGTAGGTTTGAGAGAATAAGGACTTTAAAATTCTTCTAATTCTCATTAAAGTTGAGGGCTGGGCCTGAAGGATATCATAGCTTTCTCTCTGTGTGGAAGACAGAACTTTGATCATTATTTAAGCTTTGCCATGAGAATGGAATTTGGAAGATGAAAGGTCTGGAGGAAAGAAAAAAGTATCTTAATTTTTTTTTTTTTTATTACAAGGAGGCACTCTGGTAATGAGAGGATAGAGAACAGAGACAAGGGCTGGGAGATACTAGGGTCCCTCTACCACACTCCCCAGCACACACGGAATCTCTTTGAAATGTTGGAGAAGATATGGAATTTTAAGAACCAGGGATATTTGTCCAATTATGGAAGGAGATAGTTGCACCTGCCTCCAGATTAATTGAGGGACATTTCCATATTACAAATAAATCTGATATCAGAATGTGATTGGACGGGGAGGGGGCTGGGATGTTTTGCTTTATAGAACATTCTTGATTCTTGTGTGTGGTGGATAGAGGAAGCTGTTGTAGTAAGAATGAGGAACTCTATGGCAAATACATTGGGTTGTGCCATCTGCGCAGGAAACAAGTGGATAATAGAGTCGGACCTCAGTGTATGGTTGGGGTCCAAAGACTGGTCAGAGCTAAGTTGAGCTTAAGTCATCTAAGAAAGGTCATAAAGTTAACAGAGATCAGGTAGACAAAGGGCATTACTAAGAACACCGGATGAGTCTAAAAGATGAAGAAATATGACAAGTTATCATATTGCTTACATTTTCTTTTCCTTATTCCATAGAATATCGTAGTACAAGATGACCCCAAATTCTCCATGTTGTGGTTATATATAGAAATCTTAGACATCTTTTAAACTGTAAGGTTTTATTTTCAAGCAGTAACAACCTTCAGTCTGAGACAAGCTCCCCCTTGCCTCTTGTTGAGATCTCTCTAGCTGCCAAGATTACACTTTTCACTACCTGTAGTTCATCAGAAGTATAGCAAACCAGTGCCTAAACTAGATCCGTGCTTGTTGTTACTGTTGGTTTTTTTCCGAAGGGGAAAGACCTCTGAGGATTCCCTTACGACCTGGTCCCACTGTGGGGCGGGGCTCCTTCAAATGAAGCAGGGGGAATGGCCGGTAAGGCAGGGGCAGGGGAAGCAAGCACATCTGTAAACACATGTGCATGTCTCTAGTTATTTTGTTTTTCAACACTCCAGAGAATGAATGCATGAGCTGTGTGGCTGATTTTAGGGAACCCACATCTGAGATATCATAAGACCACAGGGGCTTGTAGCAGACACATCTTGATAGCAGAGACTGTAGAATCTGGGTCTTTGGGTCCCACCCCCCCCCCACAACTGTTCCTTGAAGATGAGGTCCACAAAATGAAACACCTCAACTTTTCACTTCTCTTTGACAAAAAATATGCTTTTTAAAATTCTACATGCATTTATTTTATTGCCTTCAGCAAACCAGCTGCATCAAAACTTTAGGCCCAAGGTGGGGCATGTAAGTGAATAAATAAATACCATGGGCCATCTCTGTGCTGTATTATTCATGGGAGCAAGGATTTGGAAAAGGGAATGCTCAGGAGAATGTTCAGGAAACAGTGAGTGGTTCAGCAAGACTGGTGTATAACATGCCTAGAGAGCCAAAGAATGAGATTTGTTTGGAAAGATGGATTACATGACTTTCAGTGTGTGTGTGTGTGTGTGTGTGTGTGTGGTGTGAGCGCTCGGCTCCCCAGCCTGGCCGCTGGGTATTGTCTGATGTGGTGGGATAATTGGGCTGCTCCACCACAGCCCTTCCTGAGAAGGTGGAGAACACAATGACGTGGTTTCCCGTGTTTGCAAAGCAGCTTATTGGCAAAGGGACAACAGACCTGCCCCGTTTAGGACTGCAGTGTGGTTCGCAGGACTCGGCTGGTGCTTGGCACGGGGAGCGCGATCCCCCACTAAGAGGCAGCCTGCGGTGTCGGTAGGCCCAACACCGCCTGTCCCGGGAATAGGCAGGTCCTCCGTGGGGAGGAGGGGCGGGAATAGGTCGGGGGTGGATTTTGTGAACTTAGGAGAGGATCTTTGCAGGTGCTCAAGAGTAAGAGCCAGGTTTTTCTGGGTGTGGTTGGCTGTGAGGCCCGGGTGAGAGCCATCTCCCTGCCCTGCGTCCCTCTGCTTCAGTGTCCACACCCGCCAAATGGGGGCAACGGTTTCTGTCCCATAACATACTGTCAGTGCAAGGATCAGAGGACGACGTGCGTGCGAGAAATGCATGCCATTTACTGACCATCCAGAGCGCACGGGGCACGGCACCAGCCCTCTGCTGATCACCTCATCTAACTCTTACCAGAACCCTCCAGGGCAGCGCCTCTCCATGTTACAGACGTGAAAACAAGTTTGACGAGCTTAAAGTTGCTTGTTCATGTGTGTGTTTAGCACATTTATATTGAACACATCACACGCGCCAAACACGGTCACAGACCCTGGGGATAGAGTGTGATCAGCTGTATAAGGTCCCTGTGCTATCGGAGCTTATAGTCCACAGGGCAGATGGACAGTAAAAATTAGTTAATTAATTAACACAGAAAAACTAGACAAGGTTATGTCAAATGAAATCTCCTTGTTCTCTATTCTCCGTGTTTTCTATAAACTTCAAGTTAGATTTAAAGCTCGGTTAGACGCAGGCTCCTCTTTTCTGACAAAAATCCATCAAGGGGTTGTGTGCACTTCATACTACAGCACATCAGCGGCTCACCGTGTCTAGTTGCACCTGTAAGATGATGATAGGGACGGCCCGACCCCTCCAGGGTAAGTTTGCAGTCCCCCTTTGTAACTAGAGATCAGTCCATGCAGTAATCATTTCGTATCCTGCAAATATCCAGCTTGCCATCAACCGTTCACCAAATGGTTTTAAAATCTATTGATAATCAACCCCTGACACCATTCCTTTATTAGGGGTTGTAAAATTGTGATTGTGTAATGTTATCATTTCTTTGATATTTATTACCTAGAATCTTTCTGTAAAGAGAACTTTCCCTCAACGACCAGTATATTCGTTTTACTGAAGACTGCTCATTTGGTTCATGTTGAAATATTTAAACATTTAACTTTTCCCATTCATTTCCAGTAAGCTTGCCAGTTGGTGCCAATGCTATCTGAATGGTGACGAATGAGTTTATTTTTGGCTTTCCTTTTTTTAAGTTTTATAATGAACTCATGAATTTTAATATAATAATAGATTTCAACGTATTGCTGTTGGTCACTTTTGAGTCCAAGTTGGTTACCGGGATTCTGAGGGGGGCGTGAGGGAAAAATCACCGCTGACAGAAGGAGCGGCAGAGGAAAAAATGTTATTGGGAGGGTGTTACATGTTCGCCAAGGTGAAGCAGTTGGTCAGGTGGCAGGTCCAAAGCCATTGCGCCTGCCCTTACGCCCAACCCTTTTTAGAGGGAAATGTGAAAGTACTTTAAAGTTAAGCATAAAACTCTTTAGGAAGATGCTGCTTAGAATGTATATTAATCCGCTTTTGCTGTGATTACAAATAATCCCCAAATCTCAGTGGACTGAAACAGCAAACATTTATATCTTACTCACAATATGGTCTTTGCCTGTGACTTGGCTGTGGCTACTGGACACTGCCCAGCTCTGCTCCATGTGTCTTCTCCCTCTGGAGCCCGGCCTTCAGGAATAGTTTCTAAATTCAGTGCAGTCTGGTGGTGGAGCTGAAAGAGGGAGAGAGCTGGAGGAAAATGATGATGTCTCCTACATCTTCCAGACGCGGTTTATTGCACATCTGCTCACATTCCGTTGACGAAAGCGTGTCCTGTGGCCAAGCCTGGTTTCAGCAGAGTAGGGATGTATATTTCTCCCATACAAGGCCCTATAAATCATACGGTGAAGGCAGGGAAACTAAAGTTTTCTCACATGGGGAGTGGGGGACAGATAATTCAGGAAAAGAATGCAATCTATCACAGATAGTCATAATCTGGTAACCTTCGTAATAGGAATAGACATGAGTATGGGATTGTGCAAACTTATTTTTCTAAACAATCAAAAGAGATGCAGGGGATATAAGAATCAAAAGTGGTCACGACTGTAAAAGTGCTTAATATGCCATAAAGGATTACGAAATGTTAATTTTGTTATTTCAGAATGTCTACGTGTATCATCTGAACTTCTTTACTCACAGAGGTATCCTTTAGCCCCTCCCTCAAAATCTAATCATTCTTAATTTACTCACAATTCCAAGAAGCAGGTTAGAAGTGGAGTTTTAGATTGTGGTGGGCACAGAGTCCTCTGACGGGAGACAGTGACAAAAGGAAGGAGGAGCTGTTGACAGCAAAGGAAGTCGTAAGAGTAACCAAATCAGGTACAAATGAAATCTCAGGAACCGGAGCTATTTGGGCTGACTTAGACACAACTTTCTACAACCTAATGCCCTCTAGCATACAACAAGCTGTTTCTTTTACTGTCAGGGTTCTTATTTTGTCTCTAAGTACGTTCTCTCCCCCCACAAGGTGCATATACAGACATGCACACAAACAGGCGCCTATAATCTCGGATACATGAAAATCACATGCATTTAGCTCCTGTTTTCAGGAAAGTCACTGTTGCAGTGCACATGTCTTTCAGTTTGAACGGACTAAGTTATGACACAGTAACGAACAACTCCCAAATTTTGGTGGATGAAAATATCACACGTTTATTTCTTTTTCATGCTTCATCCCCAACATGGGTAGGAAGGAGGGGGTTTTGCTCTTCACAGTCACTCAGGGCTTCGGCTGATGAAGGCTCCGTCTGAGCACATGCTTTACTATGACAGGAGGAGCAAAATGGAAAGCGGTGAATCACGTAGAGGCTCTTGAAGCTTCTGTCCAGAAGTGCTACATGTCACCTCTCCACATCCCATGGCCAAAGCAAATCACAGGAGCACTTTCAGGGGTGGGGAAAAGATAAGAAAGAAGCACAGGACCCTTCAAGGGCAGAGAAATGCAATTCTACCATAAGCCTGAAGGGAAGACTTAGAAATATTTTGTGAATGGTGTTGATGACCACCATAATGTATTCCCATGTGTCTGGGTCTCCTGGAAATCCAGAACAACTTAGTTGGACAGCCTGCCTGACTCTGAGAAAGATCAAGGCTCTGAGGAAATGGGACACTGAGTTGGTGAGGTCTGATGCGACAGGACAGAAAAAAGGGGTTAGCATGGGGTGGTGCAACTGGGGAGACCTGAGGACATCCTCCGCCTTGGGGAAGAAGCAGATCCCCCAAAGCACTGAAGATTTTAGCTTCTTTTCTGAATCTCTTTCTGTTCTTCCTTCTTTACTTAGAGAGTTAGACCCTCTACAAGCTCCTCGTATTCTCCTTCCCTGCCATTCTCATTTTCCTCTTTCAATACCGTCTGGATCAGCTGTCTCCCCACCTCTGCTCCACACCACTGCCGGGTTTTCCCACAAGCAGAAGTCTGAGAAAGGTTCTCCTTAACATTTCATCTTTTCTTTCTGTGGAGCTCTGCGATGTGAGGATTTGGGGTCCTGTTAGATGGACATGCGTTTATATGGCAGGGACCCCTAAAGGAATCTGCTTCCCACAATGTACCTCATCAGTGTCCCTATAACTTTGGAAAGGGTGGCTTTGAAATCAGAATTAGGTGCTAGGGTGTTCTAGAGGCCAATACTGTAATCATCGGAAGTGGAAGGAAGAGTTCTGCAAGCACAGATGAGAATTCAAGAAGCAGAGCCCCTGGTAATAAGCCCATGACTTTCTGGAAACACAGCACAATGAGGAGACTAGAAATCTGCTCTGTCTCTTGAGAGTAAAACCTCACAATCAGCTCTGGTCCTTCTGGACAGGGTGTTTCTGGATCGTTGTTCTTTCCAACTGCAATTAGTCACACTTTTTTTCCTTGGTGGCCTGATGGAGAGAAGTATTGGCCACACACTACTGTGGTATGCGAACTTAGCTGGGAGGCAATGCTGCTCACAGACACGATCCACTCTACTCTCGAGGATCCACACTTGCTGTTTAAAGAAGCAATGAGGTTGTCGGAATCTCAAGCATGGAACATTTGTGGAATAAAGGACTGAGTGTTGCTAAGTCTCTTAAATAATAGACGTCAGGCCTGCAGACCTCGTGGCCTCTGATCTTCCATAGAGACCTGGATGGAGCCGAGTATTGTTTGCAAGGCACTGAATGCATAACTCTGTTTCCAGCTGGTTCCTCAGGAGATTAAGGCCCAGAGACCCTTGGAGTGTGTGTATGGATTTGTCTGCAAGACCACACACGGAGTCAACAGCCTCACTCTGCTCGTCTCCAGTCCTGTTTAGCCAGGTCCTCCAAGGTCGACTCAGACCTTTCCATGCTTTTCAAACGCATTTGCAGTCCATTCTTCAGTCTGGCTCTGGCTTGTCCTTTCTCATTTGTGCCTAAATTTCCTCCTTCATGACCCTTGACTGGGGTTTGAGTTTTCCTACCTTGCTCAGACGTTGTCCCCTAAATTTCAATAGACCATCCTTGTTCTAATTGTTTTTGAGGATTGAATTCAAACCTCACTTTGTCTATGAGTCCTCCCTAATCCTTCCTGCTGGAAGGTGTCTTGCCTCTTTTTTCTGATTTTTCACATGGACCAGGACTCTCATTCCCCTTACTCCTCATTTATTTCATGCACATAAAACCATCTTGCATTTACCATAGTAAATGTATCTCATACTCCCAAGAGTAATGTCCTTAAAGACCAGGGATATAAGTGTGGGAAGTAAGAGGGAAAATGAGGAGATGCAAAGATATCTTACATTCTTTTATGCAACTTGGTTGCAACCTAAATAAAATTGTCTCCCATCCTCTGGGAAATTCAGGGCCCCTCCTCAGATTTCTATAAATTCGGGGCACCTGGGTGGCTCAGTAGGAGAGTGTCTGACTCTTGATTTCAGCTAAGGTCATGATCTCAGGGTCATAGGATCGAGCCCTGCCTCAGGCTCCACAATCAGCAGGGAGCCTGCTTGAGATTCCCTCTCTTCCTCTCTCTCCATCCTGCCCCCATGCTCTCTCTCTCTCTCCCTCTCTCTAAAATAAATAGATAAATCTTTAGAAAAAAAAGACTTCTATAAATTCTGGGAGGTTTTTAGCCTCATTCCCATCATTAATTACTATCTTCCCCATTTCCTGTTTGTCTGAATCTCACACATGTCTCATCCCCTAAAGACTTGACTTTATCAGCTCTGCACTAACCTGGTCTTGGAACCTGCTCCTTTTCTTCAGTTTCCCTGGTAATCTCGCTCACGTGAGACATTTGTAGTGGAAGACTATATTGAAGTCATTATAGTCCTCAGACTCCTTTTGGCAGCACGTGGTAAAAATAGGATATTTAAAATTGGTTTTCTTCAGCATCATTTCAGCACCCTTCGACGAGAATGTCTCGCTAGCTAACATTTCTCCGTAAGCCCTGCCCTATGCAATGGGATGAGCCCTACACACCTACATGCCTTTCTTCTCTGCACACCTCCAATAGCACAGAAACCCTCATGCCTGAAATTCTCCTTAATTTCTTATCAAACCTCTTACTAGCATATTTCCGAACACGTGCTAGGTACCTCATTTGTCACGCCCAGAGCACAGTGGCCGGCCAAGGTGACCAGCTCAAAGGCAGGCCGTCTGCCCTGGAGAGGAGGCAGGCTACTTCCTCCTTCGGGGGCAGGAGCAGCTCGAGTTGTGGTTTTAAATAGCAAGGGTTCTACTCCTTTTGGTATGTTTATGTCAAGTTTTGTTTTGTTTTGTTTTGGCATCCTTTTGGAGCACCATGCATCGTGCTTTCCACAGAGCAAAACTCACGTCTGTATGTTGAATGAATGAGCAGCCGAGACAACAAGGACAGCCAAGATACCTTCTTGCTCAGGGAAAGCCTATGGCTCTGACAAAGTTTCCAGTCTCTCTCACCTGCCTCATCCATCCCCACTTCTTCTCCCACCTTCTAGACTCCTGTCTGCAGCCTGCTAGCTGCTTGTCACTTTTATCTTTTAACTTAAAGGATTAAATGGTTTAATCTCTTGGGATGCCCGCGTGGCTCAGTCTGTTAAGTGTCCAACTCTTGATCTCAGCTCAGGTCTTGACTTCAGAGTTATGAGTTTGAGCCCCAGGTTGGGCTCCACGGTGGGCTTGGAGTCTACTTAAAAACAAAACAAGAAAGGTTCAATCTCTTACAAAATTATCTTTAGTGGCTTAAGTCATGTCCACCACTCCCTTCCATTTCTTAATCACCCACCATAAAACAGAAACCTCTTCATGATCTAAAGTAAACCACCGAGGGCCAAAGCTTCTACCAAATATCCCTAAATGCCACTTCCATCACGGCCCTGTATATTATAAGACAGCATTTTTCCAAGTGGATTCTCAGACATGCATCCAAATCACTTTGGGTGCCTGTTAAAAATACAGAATCTCATCGAATCTAATCTATGAAGGTTCTTAGTGCCTTCTTACTTCTCTGGGGGGATTCTCATGCTGAAAATGTGAAGCCTGGAGCACAGATGCCTTGTTTTCTCATCCGTGTGTTGGAGGGAAAAGAATTCGTCCCTTCTGAGGACAAGTGCATCTTCTGTCCTGGTGGGGGGCAAGGATACGTTCATTGTGTTGTGTTGACGGCCATACGCTTTCCTATTTGGATTCCACATTGGCCACCATAACCTTTTATTTTTCCTTGAGAATAATTCAATTAGACTTATTCATCATAAACAGATTACTGGACACAAACTCTTGTGTTGTAAACTTATCCAACACTCTCATATTTCAAATAAGTAGCTAGAGAGCAAGCATGAAGCATATGGATGAATTTGGTGGCATTTGAAACCACAGGCAGAGGTGAGCCAGGAAGAAGTAACCTCGGCTGGAGTGTGGCTTACAAGTGGAAGTTCCGAATATGGTATACCTGGGGTGAGCTTGGGACATGTAGGTAGGGCCTTCAATGGCCAGCTCCCTCTGTTGGACTTCAGCCTCATGCCTTCATTGGAAGCAAGCCTATGGACCCTCAGAACCATGGGAAATTATTGCTGGCACCAATGGGAAAAATCCTCCCCACTCAGTCACCTACGGCCACTGTCTAATTTTTGAGAACACCCCCCCCCCCCACGCAAATGCGGCCCCTGCTGAGTGTGTGAGCTCTGGCCCAGCACCCAGGCTAAATTGGCACACACTCCCTACTGTCTGTTCGAGTGACTCACTGAGTGTTCAGAGCACATTTTCCCTTCCCTGGCTGCCAGCTGTAGCTATTGGCTCACTTGCTCTCTCTTTGGAAAGGCTCAGGACTCCTGTGCTAATGCAGCCGCTCGAACTGATGGGCAATTGTGGAGAGTCCTGCAAGAAGGCATGAAACTCCTCACCATGAGGCTGCAGGTGGGATCTGTCTCATCTCTTGGAGCCTCAGACCTGGATCCCTACCACTTTCTACCTGTTGCTGCTCCCTAGTCCTCTCTGTGGCCCTCTTATGGCTTCCCAGTGTGCCAAAACTTCACAAACTGCAGAGGCAAGAAAGTGCCAGTGGTCAGGAGATCAAAGGCAAATGTATCCCCTTTCATCTGTGTTTTAAGATGAAAAATGAAGGGCTTGTAAATCTGGAAATACGGGCAATTTTCCTTCCTTCTCTGCTATCCTTGGCATTGATGTGTAGTTTGGAGTGCGTTGTCTGGAACTTGTATGTGGACATAGATCTCATGGAAGTTAATTATCTTCCCAGTTAAGCTACTGTCTTCATTAAGAATAGGGACTTGCTCTCCAACTTCTTTTGTGTGTGCCCGAGAACTTCGTTTCTTCTAGCTCAATGTGGCCTTAGAAACCGGGCTTGCTGAAAGAATGAATGGGGCAAACTCCCATGGAAAAGCCAAGTATGTTGAAGGAAGGGCTGTTTCGCCAGTCATATTAATTTTTTCCACACACTTTCTACACCATCAAAGGAAAGTGTCTCTCTTATTCTTGGATAGGAAAAAATGCATAATAAATCAGTCTGCAGTAACCTAATTTCACCTCATGGGTCAAGCAAATAGCCAGAATGAAGTTTTGAAAAAGACGAGTGTTCGTAGGCATCTGGGCACACACCAGAGGCTGGTATTTTACGTACATGGGTGTGAATATCTCACGTTCCCAGTGATTGTTTCGTGGATGGAAGAGGGGGCAGGACCCTGTCGAATCCGGCAGTGTGCACAGAGGTGAAGATCGTGGGCGCTGGACTCAGAAACTGAATCCTGGCTAGGCCACGTACCCGCCGAGCGAACATGTGTGACATCACTTGACCTCTGTGAACCGCTGAGTGCTTCATTTATCAAACGTATGTAATAGAAGGGCCTTCAGAGCTGTGATTTGAATTAAATGAGACTATCGACATCACATGCCTCGCCAGGTAACCGAGAGGATCAATAAGCACCCCGTAAACACGAGCTGTTGTTATTAATGCCGCCTGACGAAGTGCAGGTTTCGGGGGATGGAACGGTTAGGGCTGACACCCGTGTTGTGCTTTGCTCCTAATGTTACTGGGAGTCCCTAAGTAGTTCACGCTGAGAGAAAAGGGAAGCGTCACTGAACTGTCGTGAAAACAAAACCAAACTAGAGTAAATGAAATACAAGTGTTCGGTGCATTCTCATTGGCCCATCGTTAATGCTTTACCTCGTGGAAAACTGGCTGCATGAGGGACTTTGTGGAAGACAGAATTGTTCCATCATTTTCACTCCCAAATATGTAACTAGCGTTCTTACTGACTCTTTCAAAGGTTGAATTTCAAGCTTATGTAACTGCACGGAATTACTCGGTGATTTGAGTGATTCCAATTCACTGTGACAACTTGGACCCATAAGCCATTTCCCAAGCCATCCCAAATAGATAAAGATCATCTACTGTCCATGGAACTGGGATTTAAGTTAAAAAAAATTGGTGATAGAAGATATGTTTTCCTCATGTGCTCCCACAGTTCTTTGGGGCTGTTCCATACCGAACTATCAGAAAGTATTGATTTTACCCCAATGGCTTCTGTATTAGAAGAGATATAAGAAATACACTCACCACTTATACATTTTAAGTCCTTAAAATTAGTGAAATTACGGGGAGATATAGAAAGAAGCTTTGAATTTTCTGGGAAAATCACATTTTTCCAATGAGATATCCAAATATCCCCAAGTAGGTTTCATACAACTTTAAATAAAAAAGATGCCATATTTTAAAGAATAATAAAATTGCCCACCATATCCTTTTAAAGTAAACATAGAGAGATGTTTTCTTCATTAAAGATGGACATTTCTGGAACAAAACAAATGCTAACATAGAAATACTTGCTTAATTTATATTTCCCATGAACTCTGTTTAACCTTCACTTCAAGGACACAGCAGAAAAACTGTCTGGAATACCCCACCCTAAACAGAGGATGAATTTATTACATCTCAGAGTAAAGACTGCCCAAGTATTGGCTCGCTACTTGATAGAAGAAAAACAAAACTACTCCAAGTCCTTTTTGTTTAGGGAAAGTTCGGTTTTCAGGTTTATCCTCAATACATTGAAACTGAAGGGACCTGGAGTCTGTGGCTCCGTGGTATAATAGCTGTGAATAATAAGAAATATGAAGAACTGGTTGCTGTTGTAAAAAGTCGGAGAACTCTAGGCCAGGATAAATCAAAACTCTGCTGAGATACTATTTTTGGACCCAAACTCATCTTCTTGGCTTGAAATTACAGAGTCACATGGACACTTTTCAGACTCTATCGTACTTGACCGCTCTGTAATATTTGTTTGTTCTTTGGACTCTCCTCCATGAAACACTATTCCTTGGCTTCTGTGATTCTCCCCTCTCAGGGAGATTCTCCACGCTCTACCCGGCGATGGCTCTTTTTTCTCGGCTGATCCCTTAATAGTTAGTCTTCCTGTGATATTTGATGTGATCTTGTTGCCTCTCATACCACACGCAGTGTCTGGTGATCTCATTCATTTACGACATCACCTACCACATAGAGAGAGAGAATCAAAAAATCTATTATTTCCTAAGATTGAAATCTATAGTCCCACCTCCTTACTAGAATTTTTTTCATTTGAATGTTCTTCTGGTACCCCAAATTTAATATCTCTAAACCGAAAGAGTTATTTTTTAAAAAAGATTTTGTTTATTTATTTGAGAGAGAATGGGAGAGTGTGTGCACAAGCAGGGGGGAGGGGCAGAAGTAAAGGGAGAAGCAGGCTCCCTGCTGAGAGCAGAGCCCAATGCTGGGCTGATCCCAGGACCCCGGGATCATATCCTGAGCCAAAGGCAGAGGCTTAACCGACTGAGGCACCCAGGCACCCCTGAGATCATTATTTTTTGCCCTGTCCTGCTGCTTCTGCTCTTCCTCTCTCGGTGAACTCTATCACCTAGTTGCCTAATTCAAAAACCTAGATGTCCTCTTTGACTTCTGTGCCTCCATTATTCCCCAGAAACAATCTCTGAGACCTGCTGTATCTCCGTTCTCCTCACCTCTCCGGTTTCTCCGTTCCTGTCCCTGTTTACTGCCAGTATCTCAGTTCAGTTTACTAGCATTGGTTCCTTCATCATCCCTCGACTCCTAACTGGTATTCCCTGACTCCTTCCTCCATGATCCAGAATTTCATCAAGTGTTACAGACATTCGTTCATTTCTCTCATCTGATTAAAATCCTTCAAAAATTTGCCATCCTTATGATGCTAAAGTTCAAACTTGTAAACATTGGCATAAAATATCATGTTTGCTCTGATTCCTTTTTCCTTCAAACTTTTTGGTTTCAGCTGTAGGTATTTCTCCTCTCCTACCGTACCCTATAGCCATAGCCAAGTACTCAAATGGGCCATTTTCTGTTTCCTCCAGGTTTTTGCATACGTTTTCCCCTCTGCTTGGAATAATCTCTCTTTGTTTGCCTGGCTTACACTCCCACCTGTCCCTTCAGCCGAGAGGGCATTTCATCTGGGAAACCTTCCTCGATCTCTTTCTAATTCTGGAAATGAGTTAGATGCTCCTTGTTACCGCTACAATACCTGATACATTCGCTTTTCATGGCACTTACAAAATACTGCCAACGCCTGTTTATTTATCTATCTATCTGCCAAGAGCTATTTGAGGTCAGGAGCTATGTATCTTTTCAACACTTTATCCCTAATGCCTTGCTCAGTACTTGGTACACAGTAGGCACTCAATAGATAGGCTTTAGATAACGACTCAGTTGTTGAATTACCACCCAAGAAGAAGGACATGATTCAAAAATCTTGCCTTATTTTGAAATCACCAGGCATCAGATAAGGCTCTCTGGGCACCTTTCCATAGCTGGTGTACCCTGCACTCACATTCTAGGCATGAGAGCAATAGAGAGAGAGTTGACAACTGAGCCGAGGCTTTAGTAGCCACGAACTGGATTTTGAGAGCCCATAAGCAGAATTCCAGAAGGCTTCTCTGTGTTTTCCCGAGGAAGCATCGTTCTTGAAGACGTTATGTGCCCTATGGTTTCTGAAACCGGGAAAATATTTAACTCCACATTCATGGCTTTTGGGAACTCATGTGGAATCCAGAATGTTGGACCTAATGCTCCACGAGTCTGTGGGAATCAAATCAAGGTTGTCAGTGGCTACAGACTGCCAAGAGAGCTTGATATTTCCATAAAGTTTTCTTCTTCCAAATGAACCTTGGGATTATTTGTCTATAGTGCTGCCAGGGGCCTCTTCAGACACTGATTTGCTGGGAACAAACCACCGCGAACATGTTCTCGGGTCTCCATCTTGCTGCCATTGCATGAGAAAGGGAACTTAGCAAACATGTAACAGAGCCGGATTTTCGGAATTCTACAGGACTGTTCAGAGGGCTTGGAATGATACACACCCACAATTAAAACAAAAAAGAAGGATGAGTAAGTGAGGAACTGAGAATCACATATTTTTCTAAATTAGATTTATCTGTAAGCTTTAAATACATGCGAACATACTTCGAATGATCTGGTATGAATTATGGTTTTGTTATTAAACGAGCCCATTTTGCTTTGTCCTTATGTGTAAACTAAAAAGAGACTTGCTTTGCTGGATTTTTCTCTTTGGTAAGTATTGAATTTTGAGGGGATACTAGTCTTTTTAGCCAAATAGAAAAATTGCTCAGAATTTAAAGGATACTCCATCTGAATTCAAGCTGTGTTTTGGTTTGGCAATGTATTTTTCTTTGGCAATGAAAAGTATGTTTGATTCTTATGACTTGGTAGACCTCAGACAGGCTCACACACAAGCTGCAGTCCCTACGATGTAGATGGGGAAACCGACAGACGGGAGCCAAGTTTGCCTCAAAATGCAAGACACAAATGAGGATTTTAAAAGAGAGAAAGGAATTGTTTTGGATCGAAAGCTTTGAGATGTTGAACTTCTATTTTGTTTTTCAATCGTTTTTTTTTAAATTCTGAAATGTGCTGGATTTTCTCAGCCTTTGCTGATTATTTCAGATTCCTCTCCATAAAGAGTAGAAAGTGGTTTGGCTACTTTCAAGGCTTAAGAGAAATACTACTACCTATAAGCACCTGTTATAATGCTGCAAAATCGAGCACAGAGCATCTCACTTAATGTTGACCTCTTTCCTGCACAACAAACAGTGCTATTTCTCCCACTTGGCGGTTGGGAACGATGAGGCTCAGACAGGTAAAGTGGTGTGCCCACTCCCATACAGGGTTAGTAAGCCTCCGGCCCTTGACAGCTGCTGTTCTCTGTGCCTGGAATGCTCTGCCCTGTCTTCAGGCTCACTCGCTCCTCTAGGAATGTCCTACGTTCCCTACTTCAGCTGGACAACTCCTATGTCTTCCAAAGCTCAGCTCTGACTTGCTACCCAGCACCCCAGCCTTCGGATAGATGCCCCCCTGGGGTCTGCCAGTTTGTGAGCCTGCCTCCACAAACATTTATTACAAGTGTACCAAGTCTCTCTCCAGTGGGCTCATCGTTGGTCTGTCAGTCCCAGTTCACAGGTGGCATTAGGACACCTGTATATCTTCCGTGAGTCACTTAGCCCTAGTCAACGACTTATATCTGTGGAATCTAAAAATAAATAAGTAAATTGGAAACTCCCTTAGGATTTCCATACATAATCATTCCATTGTCTTACCTTTAAAAAAAACCCCAGGACCTAATAAAAATTCTTCTCCTGGCTCTGCCCAGTAGAGGCCATTCGCTGAAGAGTGGAGAAAGGCCGCTTGCTCCTTGTTCCCCACACTGCTTTCCTACTCGTCCAAAATCATGGCTAAATCGCCCTTCAGAGGAAAGGCTGCAGTATTTACCATGCTGCTCCTCCACCCTTGCGTTGTGTCTGGGCTCTGGCGTCTAGGACAGAGAAGACAGAGCCTCAGATAAGGATTTAGTGCTAGTGCTTTTTTGGAAGTTAAATCCCAGGGCCGTGAGAGTGAGAGGAAAGGGAAGCTGGGCAGGGAGAATGGGAAGTCTCACCACTCCGGTTACTCCTTTACGGTGAGCTGCAAAGAGGCACTTCCTGTTGTTTGGCAGGTGACGACACTTGGTCACACAGGACATGGTCGGCCAGGCTGGTTGCAGGAAGGAGGAGAGAAGAAATTGATCTGTCCAGTTTTCTCCTGCCTCCCTTTGGCTGAGATGGTGCTGTGAGTCAGCTTCCTGGCATGCCGAACTGTGTCATATATGTCTTTTGGCAGCCTCTTGGAAAGCTAGGTATATACTCTCTAGGGTGGCATTTCCCCAAATTGAGAAGAGATGGGAGAAGCCAGAGGCTGCAGGCATGAAGTGGTTCCTTTTAAAAGACTGGCTGCCTGAGCCTGCGTGCATGCATTGGTGGCAAAGTGGGTCAACAGTGGAAGGTTCCAGAATGGGTATGGCTGATAGACTCAGAAGAAGCTCCTAAGTCTTAGGCGGGTGCATTTCCACCTTGTCCTTCCAATTCATTTCTTGCTTTATGCAGTTTTTGTCATGAATCCCACTGCCTTCCCAAATGATGGCATGTCTGGTCCAAATGTCTTCTATATGGATGATATGCTCCCAACTGAAGCACAGCACAACATGTCTAAAACCAGATTCACATCATACTTTTCTGTCAAAATAGTTCCCTTCCCGGCTCTTCCCCATTTCTCTTTATGGCAACACTAATACTTAGAGTCACTCGAGTTGAAACTTTAGAGTTATCTCTGATTCCATCACTCCCTCCTCGTATAGGCAGGGTCTGTAATGTAAACATATCGGCAGCTCCCCAGCAGTGACCACGACACTCTGGCACAAATTCCGTACTCAGTAAGGCATGAATCAAATGATCGATGTCTTTGCTTTTTGGTTCGCTGCTGTAGTTGTGCAGGAAATGCTACTTACTGGTGAGGAAGGAGGAGAGGAAATAGAGCACTCAATAAACCAGGTAAATTTTGCAAAAAGCAGTCCCATCCAACATAGTTAATAAGCTTTTGCTGGGAGGTTGGGATGCTCCTGTCCTGTGAGTCTCCACTGCTTTCTGCTGCTATCATGCCATTACCAGGCACTGTGGTTGAAACTATAAGCATATAGGGACATGAGCCAGGTGGCCTTCAAAAGAGAGTTTTTTAAAAAAAGATACTAGATATATTAATTTGTCATAATTACCTGCTTTTGATGGAAGAATCTTAGAGGTACTTATGTTGATGACCTCGGACCTTCGGTTTAGAGCTGAGGTCTTACAAACTTTTGCTAAGTTCTTGCTAGGTAATTTCTGTCTTCTCTGATAAAGCAGGAGGCAAGTTTTAGGAGGAAGCCAAGTATGTTTCTCACAAAGTTTGCTTTCTGTTTCTCTCTTCATATGGAGGATTAACAAGGGCATTTTGGAAGATCGTGGGAATAAGACTTGTAGGCATTTGGAATTTTATGAGAAACTTCATGTCAGATTTGGGAGTTTGGAAGTTTTAGACAGGTTGAAAATGGTGAGCAAAAGCTGTCACCTTGAATGTAGGGTTCTCCAGTCTGACTGTCACAACCTACTACTAGGGGACCCAGTCTGAGGGAGTTCCTTCACATCATTATTGAATCTCCCCTGTATAGAAAAACTGTCTTTAGTGAAAAAAAAAATTAGACGCCAGGAGTGATATTTTGCCAGCAAACTCTCTAATGGCCTTTTCATCTCCTTGATGAACTCACTCTAGCCATGGAAAGTCTAATTTCCTATCTTGGGTCAGCTTCAGAAATGTGCTTACTTATGTGCTTCAAATGGACTTATCAACTAATGAACCAAGAAATGATTTTTGTGGGGAGGGCTGTCTTTAAATATGTCTTACTCAGATTTTAATGATCAGGGCATTTTAGGGTTAGGTTTGCACCACAATTTTTCTATGTAACGTATTCACTTCCCGTTAAAATCTTATTTTCTCTACCAGGAAGGTGTTAGGCTTCTGATCTCTCATGGAAATTGTACTTTGCACGAGCATTACCTCATCCAGATGTATATTCCCAGCGAACCTGTCATCAAGTGGACTTGATGCCTTAATTTTTTCCTCTTGTAGCAAGATGCCTAACTGGTTACTTATGTGGGACTTGTTAGTAAAATTAGGGGGAGTTATGGGAATAAAAAATGTATGACAATTGCAAGCATTAGAATTGAGCACAACTGTTACTGTAGAATCAGATGTTGAGATTTGAGGGCAAGCCAAGTTGTTCCTTCAGAATCAAAATAAGGGTCATGGGACTCAATTCATTTATCCAATACTTGGCCAAATCCATGAACTCTACAGTTACAGAGATAACTGTGCCAACGGGTTTCGTTCTCAAGGGTGCTAAGACATACCCACGGTTTGTCTGTTCATTCAACAAAGACTTTCTGAGCATGCTTTGTCTACTGAGGTAGGCTCTGGAGATAGAGTGGTACATGGTAAAAATCCTTTTAAGCACTGAATATGGAACCTAATACAAGGTTACAGGCTGTGAATGAGGAAGACATAATGCATAGTGAGTATTCACAGGATATGGTAGCTACATGCATAGTGGCTTGGATTTAGGACTTCATGAACGAGACAGTATTTGCTCTGGGTCTTGAAGGATGGGCAGGAGTAGAAATGTGGGGATGCTGAGGAATACTGTCCTCAGAGAGGACACATCATAACAGAGGACCCCTCCAACACTAATGCTCTCTAGTTTCGTGATTGCAAGCTCAGGTGGTTCCGAATGGCTCCTCAGAATTGTGGCAAACTGAAGTCAGTGGTGGAGGTTCTCCCGGGAGGAGTCAGAAGACGCTTAGAGAAGATCAACCCTTGGGAGAGTCGGTGGTATCATATGGGTGTGTCAGGTGAGGCCATGTTTTCTTAACAAATTTCCTCCCACTCAGTAGCTAAATACTCACAGACTTATATTCTCGGTTCACAGGCTTGAGAAAAACTCTGGAAGCCTTTCACACAGAGAACTGGGTAAAATAAAAGCTACCTTTTGCTGCATAAACTTTTTTCTTTTTTTTTTTAAAGATTTTATTTATTTACCTGACAGAGATAGAGACAGCCAGCGAGAGAGGGAACACAAGCAGGGGGATGGGAGAGGAAGAAGCAGGCTCACAGCGGAGGAACCCGATGTGGGGCTCGATCCCATAACGCCGGGATCACGCCCTGAGCCAAAGGCAGACGCCCAACCGCTGTGCCACCCAGGCGCCCCTTGCCACATAAACTTTGTTTAGAGAGCAGGTTAGTCTTCATTATCAGAAAGTTCTGAGAGAGAATCTGAAATGTGACACCTTGTTTGGCAGAAGAGAGTGATGTTTTTGCTTCCATTTTCCATGTGCCTTCAATTCTGCTTCGGTTGTTCCAGTTTACTCTCTGGGTACTTAAACCAACTAGGATTGCAAGTGACCTGCAATCCCCTAATTTAGGTGTGTCACCTTATGCAGAGTTAAACTTGCATTAACATTTCCTCTGGAACCAGGCTGTCCCCTCCTAGAGGCCAAATGATGTCATCTATTTTTTTTTTTTTTTCTTAGTAGAACCGCACAGTCGCTATGTAGGTAGGGGGAGCACAAATACTGGTACTGAGCGGGAGTAACACAGATCTGAAGCTTTTTCTCTAAAGGCTCACATTTCACATGGTAGGTGCAGAAAGCAAATGTTCCCCCGAGGGCTCAGGCAAAAAGGGTGGGGTGTGTGTGTGTGCGTGTGTGTGTGTGTGTGTGTGTGTATATATTTTTTTTTTTTCTTTTTCCTTATTTCCCAGTTAGGCCTATGGGGATCTGCCAAGGGGAATTGACAAACCCTGCTTCATCTTCTCTGAGGTCTCTTTTGAGGCTCAGGGTGAGTTTGCTTACCTGAGACTACATGGAAGTCAAGCATTCATTAATCCTGCAATGAATGGATACTTTTCCCTGCTTATCCTTGGCCCACATAGGAAACTACCACCATTTTGTTGAGTTTTGGAATTCTATTGTTTTATTGTTTCTTATTATTAAGAAATCTAAATGACATAACATTGTAATACAATTGCAATCTTTAAATTCCCTGAAAATACATCTTGAGCATTTTTTCATATCATTAAATAATCTCCTATAGCGTAATTTAAATAACTATGAATATTCCATTATATGATTGTGTTATATACTTTTACCCTTGCTGTGAATGTATTATAATCATAAAAGATGCTTGTAATATACAAATCGATATATTTGGCTTGCTTCACCTACTATCCTAACTCTCATTCTCCTCTATAGAGTTAATCATTCTCCATGTTCTGAAGTTCACTGACTTGGCATTTTTTAAGAAAAGATTTTATTTATTTATTTGAGAGTGAGAGAGTGCATGCACGAGGGGGGCAGTGGGGCAGAGGGAGAAGAAGGCTCCCCACCGAGCAGGGAGCCTGACACAGGACTTGATCCCAGGACCCTGAGATCGTGACCTGAGCCAAAGGCTGATGCTTAACCATCTGAACCACCCAGGTGCCCCATGGTTTGGCATCTTCTGTATATTTATACCTGTATACCGAAGCTTATTCTATAAAAATATAAAAGCTTAATATTTGAATGGATATAATTAAACAGAAAAATATATGTCTAAACTATATATAGGGTATACAAATAATAATACTATGGAAACCTGTGGACCCAACCAGCCAGCTTCAGAAGTAGGACATGATTGGTAGTTTAGAAAGCACCTTGTCCTCACAACTGCATTCTTCTCGCTAGCTTCCAGTGGTTATCACGCTCTGAAAATTTTCTGTAAATCATTCATAAGCTTTGCTTTATAATTTTAAAACATACATTTCCAGCCCTGAAAGCGTCTTAAAATTTTACAGGGTTTCAGACACTATGGAGGTGGAGACATGTTTTCTAAACATACTAGAATAGAAGCTTGCCTTTCACGAGGCAGCAGTGCTTCCAACAGCAACAATGGTAGGAGCGGCCAACATGAGCTCTCCCCACACTCTTCAGAATTACGATGCAGAGGCCATTTCTTTTCCTTTGGTAGATGTACGGTTCCACTGGGAAGTCAAGACTGATGCCACCCAAGTGGGTGCCTGCTGCAAGGAATGTGAGGACATTCTCCTTCATCTATAGGACATCGAGTACTTCAGACATGGTGAAACTTTCCCTTTCAGTTATGACAGGAGCCCAGGACAATGTGGTATGGACCCCTCTCTGGGTAGATTGAAAGGGCCATACTTTTTTGTGTTTTTCCTTTTTTTCATTTTTGAAGAGCCAACTTTTAACTTTGTCATATCTTTATATTGTATATATGTTTGTTAATTCACTAATTTGTGCACATATCTTTATTTTTCTCTTCATTATATTTGGGAGGGGGGCTCTGTTTGCTTTCTACATCTTAAGCTGAGCGCTAGCTGAGTAAGCACGAGAAAAATGGGCAGAAGTTATATAAGGCACTTTTGTCTTGGCCCTTACAATTGAGTGAGGGCCAAGACAAAAGTCTCTCTCTCTCATTTCCTTTTGACCATTAAATGCAGAGGACCCTGTAGACTCAATAGGATTCCAAGGGGTTCTAGAAGATGAAAATGCCACAAAACAGATGGCGTCATGGTCCCCGAATCCTTGGTGACCGTGATATAAGGAGAAACAGACTTCCACTGTGTTAAGTCAGTGAGGCTCGAAGGGTTGATCTGGCGCGTGAGCTAGCATGGCCTGACACATGAGCTAGCATGGCCTGACGCGTGAGCTAGCATGGCCTGACGCGTGGTACTAGCATGGCCTGACGCGTGAGCTAGCATGGCCTGACGCGTGGTGCTAGCATGGCCTGACGCGTGAGCTAGCATGGCCTGACACGTGAGCTAGCATGGCCTGACGCGTGGTGCTAGCATGGCCTGACGTGTGGTGCTAGCATGGCCTGACGCGTGAGCTAGCATGGCCTGAGGCGTGGTGCTAGCATGGCCTGACGCGTGAGCTAGCATGGCCTGACACGTGAGCTAGCATGGCCTGACGCGTGGTGGTAGCATGGCCTGACGTGTGAGCTAGCATGGCCTGACGCGTGGTGCTACCATGGCCTGAGGCGTGGTGCTAGCATGGCCTGACGCGTGAGCTAGCATGGCCTGACACGTGAGCTAGCATGGCCTGACGCGTGGTGGTAGCATGGCCTGACGTGTGAGCTAGCATGGCCTGACGCGTGGTGCTAGCATGGCCTGACGCGTGGTGGTAGCATGGCCTGACGCGTGGTGCTAGCATGGCCTGACGCGTGGTGCTAGCATGGCCTGACGCGTGGTGCTAGCATGGCCTGACGCGTGAGCTAGCATGGCCTGACGCGTGGTGCTAGCGTGGCCTGACGCGTGGTGCTGCTCAGTGTCTGCGTTCGCAATGGCATTTTGTCTGTTTGACCTGGGAATTCCTGACAAAGTATATTAAAATATTCCACTCTGATTGTGGATTTTGTAAATTTCTGCTTGTATTTCTGTGCTTTTCCTTTTTAGATATTGCATTTCTGTTGTCTTTTTATATTATTAGGTGCATATAAATAGGGAATGGTTTTATTTTCCTGATGAATTTAGTCTTCTATCATTATAGAGTGACTTTTTATTTCTATTAATGGTCCTTGCCTTAGACTCCATTTTGTTTGATTTAAATATAATTATTCCCACTTTATTTGGTTAGTATTTGACTATGATATCTCTTTTCTATGCTTGAACTTCTATTCACTCCATACTTGATACCTTTTAGGTATATCTCTTCAGCATGTAGATGCATTTAAAAAATCTAGTCAACTATTTTTGTTTAAATGATACGTTTATTTACATTTACTGTGGTTTTAGGTAAATTTTTATTTATTTATAATACCTTAATTTTTCTTTGTATTTCTCTTTTCCTGAATTTTTAAAAACTCTTTATTGTCTTTAAAAAAAGTTAAATGTCTCTTCTCACTCAATTTTTTAAAATTTCCATGAGTTTGGAAAGCATACTAGTCTTCTTCTACCAATAATACGTCCTTTAGAATTTTCTTCGGGGAAGCTCTCTTAGAAGTAAATGCTCTCAGGTTTTGATGGTTTATTTATAATTCTCTTAATTTTATCATTGTTTTAAAAATACACTTTTTATTGGGAACACAATTTTAGTCTGAAGCTTCTGCTTGCAGGAATTTATGGATTAGATTGTAATAGACCAGTTTTTCTCTCTGAGAATAACTTAAAAATCTGGGTAAATGTGGAACACTGTTTGAAGGCCCTGCGAGGTATTGAGGCAGCTGTAACGTACAGTCAGGAGCCTGAACAGAAGGGAATTGAAAAAAGGTGAGCCAGGCACCACCCACTGCTTTTCTTCCCCAAAGCATTTGCTAATTCTTAATGCTGCATGGGTAAGATGTTGAGGGGAGCTTTTGGTAATCTCTGGGGATACAAAAATTGTATACGTAGTGTATTCATTAAATGATAGTAAATAAATGGGTCACTAAGAAGCTAATAGAAGAAAGAAAGTGGAAAATATTTTACTAATCCAAAGAAGGCAAGAAAGAAGTAAAAGAGGAATACAAAACAGGTGGAACAAATGAAAATAAATAGTAACACGATAGGTTTAAAATAAAATATATCAGTGTTTACATTAAATATTCCAATGGGGGTGCCTGGGTGGCTCAGTGGGTTAAGCTGTCAACTCTTGATTTCCATTCTGGTCATGATCTCAGAGTTGTGAGATCTGAGTCCCGCTTTGGGCTCCGTGCTCAGCCGGGAGTCTGCTGGAGATTGTTTCTCCCCCTCTTCCTCTGCCCCTTCTCCCTGCCCATGAGCGCTCTATCTCTCTCAGATAAATAAATAAGTCTTAAAAGAAAACACTCCAGTGATTAGATGAATAATATTATACTGGAGAAAAAAACGGAACTCAACTCTTTGCTGTTTTAAAAAGATATGCCTTAAATGTGAAAACAAAAATGTTGAAGGTGAAAGAATGGAAAAAATATAACGTGCGAACACCAATGATTCTAAATTGACATTTAGTTTTGGTCAGCCCAATGAAGTTACTATTTTATTCTTTTTCAACTTTCACGATTGCTTTTGAGAAATCAGTTGTTAATGTACTTGTCATTCATTTGAAGCTGATCTGTATTCTCTGGCTGATTTTTTAAAAAGATTTATTTATTTATTGTAGAGTGAGGGAAAGAGTAAGGGGGAGGGGCAGAGGAAGAGGGAGAGGGGGAGAGGGAATTCTAAGCAGACTCTGTGCTGAGCTGGAGCCCGACTTGGGGCTCAGTCTTATGACCCTGAGATCACGACCTGAGCCAAAATCAAGAGTCAGGCACTCAGCCAACTATGCCATCCAGGTACCCCTTCTCTGGCTGATTTTACGATTTTGTCTTTGCTGTTACATAGTTTCGATACGGTATGCCTAGAGGTAGCTTTCATTTTATTTATGTTACTTGAGATTCATTAGCTTTCCTATAGCTATTAACTAATTACTAGTTGTGTAAATTTCCTACCCATTAACCTTTCAAATGCTTCTTCTGTTTAATTTTGTATTTCCTTTTCCATTTATATTAAAATAGATGTTGGTTGGATCTTCCTACTTATTCTCCATTTTCTCATATTTTCCAGTTATTTGTATATGTTATATTCTAGAAAATTTCAGATAAACATTCCTGTTAGATCATTTCATTTTTGGCTATGTCTAATGCCTAATTTATAAAATTAAATATTTTACATAAATGATAATAGTTTTATTTCTAAAGAAGTTTTATGTTTTTTTTCCCCAAGATAGGCTCCACTATTTTTACTCATCGCTTGTGCTCTAGTCATATTTTAAACCCCACATTTTATTTCTTTAAGCATACTAAGGATATTTGTTATATTTTTAATTGATAATTTTAGTAACTGTGGTCTTCGTGGGTCTCTGTAACCACGTAGTAGGCTGAATTGTGTCCCTCTCCCCACCGCCCCCTTAAAAATGTGCTTCCTGGAACTTCAGGGTACGATCTTATTTGGAAATAGGGTCTTTGCATATGTAGTTACTTAGATGACGTCAGACTGGAATAGGGTGAACCCTTCTCTCATTTGAAGGAAAACTCTTTTCATAATAAAAATCCAGAAATAGTGAGTCGTGCTGGAGGAAAAAAAATTCATCAATAGTTAGTGCTCTCTTGGTTCTTTTTCATTACCGAGAAAAATCTTGTACAAATCTTTTTTTCAGAATGAAAAAAAAAAGTAACGAGAGCTCCAGCAGTTTGCATTGTGGTGCTGCTCACTTAGGACCAGCCTGAAAGCAGCAATCTCATTTCATGTCTGGAGTTTAACCAGTAGTTTAGCTTGGCCAGTTGAGCCAAAACCTTGAAGCAAGGGGTGGAGTACTATGAAAAAAGTTAAATTTAATCTCTGGAGTTCCAACATCTTCATGTTCCTGTGGATCAGAATTAAAGTGTGCTTTGAAATAAATTCCAACATGAATAAAGAGAATGAATGAACATTGGACTGAATGATGTTATTTTTAGAACGTGGTTTTTTCTTCTTGTTGTCTCCTTGTGGATTTCAGTGGGCAAAGCAATGACAGAAACCTTGTATGTTGTCATAGGACATAATCACTTCTACATGTTCCACCTCTTCCACTATGTTTTGATACCCTGAGTATAATCCTAGATGTGGGATATGAATAAAGATTGAAGTCCTGGGTTGGACGATAGTATCTTAATTCAAAGATAGATTGTTTAACTCTATCTAGACTGATATCAAATTGGGAAAAAGCTAGAACTGTCTTTTTAGTTATATATCCTATATTAAGAAGAGATTTTCCTCCCCTTTCCTTTAAAGGCTCAATTCATGATGTGATCATATAGTATATTTATGTATAATAGTTCAGTTTATATAGAGATGTCACTTTATGTAATGAGGTTAATCAAGAAAGAAAAGAGGTACATTTTAAAGAACAAGATCAACTAATATTCATGAAGAATATTTAAAAAGATAATGAAATAAAAGAATCTGCTTGGAAGACTTTTAGAAATTCATTCATTCATTCATTCAATCATCCATATACTTACTCAAAAATATTTCATGCTGACGATGGACCTGTGCTAGGTGCAGGAATATAGGTTGGAGAAGAGATAATGTACACATTAAGTAAGTAAAATAGACTGTTTGTTAGATGATTTGATTAATTTGGAGGAAAATAGACGTGAGGAGGAAGATGGAAAGTCAAGGAGTATGTTGTAATTTTTGAAGGGTCTGCCAGGGAAGGTGGGAAGGTGCCAACTAAGCTAACATTTACAGAAGGGGAAGACATATTCAAGTGAGTTGTTGAGAAGGGATTAAGATTTGTAAATCTGAATTACAAGGGAGAGGCCTGGGCTGGAGATAGCTCACACAAATATGTTTGGAGAAATTTAGAGTATGCTCTTTTTTTAAGAATTTCATATTTATTTACAGAGGATACTGGAACTCTAGACCAGCAATACAAAATTTTCAGTCTATTCTGAAGCTCTTTCTCTGCCAGTCTCTGTTCTAGAAGAAGTTCTAGTAATTTAGCCAAGGGCTTTGATCACAGGCCATTCAGACACATTGGGGTAAGTGTGCCCTCAGGTATTCCATGCTCCGTTGTGCTGTGGCTAGAGGTGTCGTCTACGTTGTGCAGTCTTAGAAACACTGTGTTGTGCTCTGGTCCACCTCAAATGACAGGAACCTTTTTTTTTTTTTTTTTAAGATTTTATTTATTTATTTGGGAGAGAGCCAAAGTGAGAGAGATCAAAGAGGGAGCGGGAGAAGCAGACTCCTGGCTGAGCTGAGAGCCTGATGCAGGGCTTGATCCCAGGACCCTGGGATCATGACCTGAGCTGAAGGCAGACGCATAACCGACTGAGCCACTCAGGTGCCCCAAATGGCAGGAACCCTAAGCAGGCACTTTATTAACCTGCCACTTCTGAATGTCCATATATAAAATAAAAGGACTAAACTAGATGGCTTTTAAAAAGACACTTTCGTTCTCACATTCCATGATTATATGATATTTACCTTGATTCCTATGTGGAACATTGGCCTAATTCAGCAGATTTTAAATTGTGAACATATTGCCTAATTCAGCAGATTTTCCACACAGAATTTTCTTTGCTCTTGTTAGTAATTGTTCTTCTTCCTGTGCTTTACTCACAGGTCTTCTCTCATTGAGAAAAGTTATTTACAAATTTGGCTGTGGACTGAGGGAAAAAAGAATGCCGTATGAGATAACCTTGGAATATTTCCTAGGGTGCTTATGGGACTTTCTGTTTTGTTCTGCATGAAACTTAAATCAGAATTAATACAAATCTAACCTATTTTAGGATTGTAGATAATCATTAAATTTAGAGAGATTTTAGGCTTTTGATATCTTGAAAAAAAGTGTTATCTTCTGGCTTATTCTAGTTTTTATCATTGTTGAAGCAGCCATCACATTGCCAGCTCCTTACAAGACTGTCACCTTTCTGCTTTGTCTATTTCTCCGATACCACATCGCTTTTCAAGTTGACTTCTCTGTCATTCAAAAGTAAGGATATGTACATTTGCTTGGCTTCCGAAGTGTAGTTTGTTTTATTAGTTTCTGGTTACTGCTTTTCTTTGAAGTGGCGTCACTAATAAATCAACTGAATAACGAGATTCTTCCGTCTCTAATACGTAGTACACATCAGCGATTGAATCAGGAGAAGCAAAGTTCAGGAAAACATAACCGACTCAGTTAGTATTACAGTGGCCAGCCACATGATTTAAAGCCACTCAGGAAGTTTATATTCCGGGAAGGACTGCGAACAAAAACGAAATGTCTCTTAAAACATTAATGAAAGCAGGAAGCTCATTTAACAGGTACTGAGTGAGTGCTCAGTAGGTACTCGTTGATTGAAATAAAGAACACTTTATATACATTTTTTTTTTTTAGTCCACTCTCTGATAAAAAGTGCCAGGGAAAACTTTTAAGAAATTATGTATATTGCTTGTGACTGTATTTTGGTAGAAGGGTGTGATTATAATTTATTTAAAACTTTGTGTTCACGTAGCATTTGTGGTGGTGGCTACAGGAACCCGTTTCTTCCAGAATAAACTCCCGAATGTAGAACAAATCAGGTGAACTCTCAAACCCGGCCGACTGAGACGGAGAGGTGGAGACACTTCAGCTTTAAGGCTATAAATCAATCTCTTTGTTTGGATTTTGCAACCAAAACAGACTTGAAACAAGAAGGATAAGAACGAGAATGAGAACGCTGCAGAATCACTGTGTTGCGAGCAGAAACAGGAGCAAACCATGAGGAGAGAATACTCTGCGATCCGAAGGGGCCATGAAGTGATGATGATGATGATGATGAAAAAATGAGAACTAGTATTTGCTAACTGCTTATTATACACCAAGCACTAAGTTAAGCACTTCCCATAGATTATTTCATTTAATCCTCACAACAAATTTATTAAGAAGTTACCATCATTATCCCCTTTTCCTCTCTTTCTTTTATTTGTTGGGAAGGGATTTGTATAAGACGGTGATACCTGCTATAACAGCCTGTGATAGCAGAGAATCAGGGAGTGGGAGAAGAGAAGGAAGGATAAGCCTACATGGATGTCTGTTTCCCTCTTTTCAATAAAGTTAAAAAATATAAAAATCTTTCCCCACAGTTACATAGCAAAGAAGTGGTAGAGTTGGGAGAAGATTCCAGAACCTACATGCGAGTCCAGTACAGTGAAGTTTGTGACATAAGGAAGAACTCTGAAAAACAAAACCAAACAAAAAAACAAGAGTAGAATTCATTTTTATGAATTAACACTTGCATTGGATGCAATAAAGAAGGAACTGATAATGTGACACATTTGTATCAGTGACGTGGAGGCCCCTTGAAACTATTACCACAAAACAAAAAGGTACGATATGAAGGGGACTTGAGGATAGATGCAGAGAGCGGACGGTGGACATCCAGCCTGACAGTGGATGTGGCAGAATATAATGAAAGAGACACTTGAAGCCGACTTTTCTGTTTAAGTGTGAAAATACCTAGAGACACAAATCAAAAGTACTACTGAATTCCAGGAAAAACAGTCACTGAAGACAGACCTCATCCCTCTTTTGCAACATTGTGAGGTGTCAAAGATGTAAAAAAATTACATACAAAACTCCTACAAGCACACTGGTATAAAACCTGGGCTGACAACAAAATTTACCACTCCCAACGGTGAATATCAGAGAGCCAGGGGAACAATCTCTACAGAGTCAGTCGTGTGGGAAGGCAACAGAGAAACACTGTCAGGTCCTCATAGACTCAACAGTATAATCGCTGTACCCTCATGAGAAATTACTTGAAGACATACGTCAGACAACTAGACATCAGTAGACTGTCCCGCGTGAACGCAGCACTGAAACGGGTTCAATCACCCTGTAGAATAGAAGTAGTTTGGGTGGGTGTTCCACGAGCCACAGGTCCCATGCCGGAGGGATGTCTGGAGCCAAGTTAGCTTTGGCTACTAAGCTTGGAAGAAAATATTCTTCTTTTGAAATATTTGCTATTCCCCTCTGTGCTTCGTATTTTTTTCTTCTTCTCCTTCTAACTGAATTGGAACTTTCACCGGAGTTTCCTTCAACCTTGCAATTTCTTCAAACCATTTGGATGCTAACATCTCAAATAACAGTGAGATTCCCAATAGTTAACTTCACAGTAACTTTCTCAAAGGTAATTTCTCCAAAGTCATTGGAATTGCTCCACTCTCAGCAGAAATCTTTCCTTTCAGTGATATTTACATAACATAAAAATTTGCTGTTTTATGCAGAAATATTTTTCAAACGGGCCAGTGTTTATTCCTTTCCCTAAAATACTTATATAAAGAATTTATCATTTTAACGAAGTGTGCCAGTGTATCTGCTTTTCCCAGAAATGCTGAAAAGGATTTGTTAAAAACGACGCACTGTCATTTCAATCTTACTTTATATCCCCGAAGTTTGTAAAACATAATGACTGGGTGGAGGGCTGCAGCAGAGAAAGCCAACCATTTCTTAGAACTTTATGTAGCTCTGCAGTGCCTTGGAGTTCTGTAGGATTAAACATAGCAAATTCCGGAATAAAAAAGAACACATTTTCTGCATATTTTTCAATAATATCTCAGTTCTCTTTATTTCTTTCCTCATACTATCTTTGCCATAAATAGCTTTTTCCTCCTTCTTATGTGTCTTGAAGGAAGTGTCTGGTTTTGTACTTCACTGGTAAATGTAACATTTCTCCTCTGTGGTATTTCTCTTGACCTCACATCTTCTTTCCTTCCCTTCCCAAGTACGATCCCAAGTACAAGCAGCTCACAGAAACACAGTAGTTATTTGAGGCTTTTAATAAGGCCACCCTCAAACAATCGCAAGGCAATTAATTTAGGATACGATGCAATTTGTTTATACATAAGCCAAGAGGCAAAACTGAAGTAACTTATGAAGGTCTTTTTGATAAACTGGAAGTGTTTATTTTTAAATACTTGCTTTATTGTCCATGAAAATAATAAATTGATGCCAGTTGTTTTGGGTTTTTTTTTTTTTTTAGACCAAAACCTAAATATTGTTACTAGTTGTAGAAATCCTAAGATCTGTATAGCCCTGGGACTTGAAATTGATATTGAGGTTATTTGTTTTTAAGAGGAAGAATAGGAAAGGAGCTAAATTCATAGACTTGGAAGCCAAACTGCTTGGGTTTGAGTCAATCTTTTCTGTTTCTGGCTGTGTAGGCATTAATTTACTATCTGTGTTCCTTTTCTCAGCTATAAAATGAAGATAATAATAGTATCTATTTCATGGTTAATTAAGGTAACACATTTAGAAGAGTTCTTAGCATATGTTATATGTGTTCAAAATTATTAATTTCTAAGTTTTTATTTTTAAATTTGGATTTCCCTAGAAGGCCCCTTATCTTACATACAGATGTATGGAATGGTGTACCTAGTGGATGTTTCTTTTGTAAGAATGAGGTCAAAAATTACATTTTTGGAACATGTATCTATTTAATAATTTCTGCACTACTTAAATTTCTTTTTCCTTTTCTGATCACACTTTACTTAGGTTGGAAGTATCTGGAAACTTAACAAATACGTACTTTCTTACTAAAGTCTTTTTTAAAGTTAAGATAATGAGAGTTATTTTATCTACTTAAGGATAGAGACTATTTTCACCTATAAGATCTAGCAAAGTGGAAAAGAAAAAGAGAGGAAATAGAAAAATTTGGAAAAAAAATAGAGGCAGGTCCTAAAGAAAATAGAGCTGAAAATTTCTCCATCAGTGGTTCCTCCTTTGTTCATTCAACCAATATTTTTTAAAACACTATTTAGGAAATGAATTATAAGCACTACTTCTTGTCCTCAAGTTGTCTTTTGCTGAATAACAACTCCTTGTGGTAAATGTTGCTGTAATATCTAGCACACTCTATCAAAATAAGCCTTGCTAAAGACAGAATTAGAGCTGGAATTCTGGTTTAGTCCAGAAAAGTTCTTCAGATGGGAATAAGCTAATTTTTATTTTATTTTATTTATTTAAAAAATATTTTATTTATTTATTTGACAGAAAGAGAGCCATCACAAGTAGGGGGAGAAGCAGAGGAGAGGGAGAAGCAGGCTCCTTGCTAAGCAAGGAGCCTGATGCGCGGCTCAATCCCAGGACCCTGGGATCATGACCTGAGCTGAAGGCAGACACTTAACCAACTGAGCCACGCAGGAACCCCAAAGCTAAATTTTATTAAATGAATAATGTTTAATACTACTCCTTAAAATAATCCTTAAAACAATCCCATATCACAATAATTATTTTAATATTATCTTCTTTTTACAAATAGGGAAATAGAAACAGGTAGGTGAAAACAGAAGAAGACCCAAAGGCCTAGAATAAACTTTGGATTCAAAGTTAGTTTTATTTTTACCCAAAGCCCATGCACTTTCTTATACCGACACTGATAGTCTCTCCCCAGAACACCTTTGAAACTAAGCTGGTAAAATATAATATTAGCAAATAAGGAAGATAAAACCACAAATTTAAGAATTAGTTAACACATTGAAAGAGCAGAACGGGATGGATACTGTTCCAAAAGTGTCATTTCTGTCCGGGTGTCAGATCAGTCTTGTTCCTTTGGAAGTGTCAAAACCAGTAATTGACGCCATCTTGTGATCTATGCTCCTTGTTTTAAAATAGAGTGTGCAGGAATAGAAAATTTGAGGTATAGTAAAACTAACAGATTAGGAAACAATTCCTATTGAAAAGATCATCGTTTACTCACAGTTTCCAAGAGGCATGCCATTCCAGTGAGGGCTGCATGAGGAAGTGTTGGGGTTGGTTTCGGGGCACAGGGAGGGGGAGAGCTGTGGGCAAGAATCTTTATTGTGGTTTCTGTGGGAAGAATGGCAAGGCAGGTAAGCAGGTTTAGGACTGGATAATTTGAATAATTTCAACACACTCTAGAGTACAGGGCCTGTCCCTAGTTGTCTGGTACGTGGCCCTGGTGATTAGGGAAGATGTACGGTGGCCCAGTGTGTGAGAGCCCAGTAAGCAAGTGGTTTACGCGTGTGCTCCAGGTAGATTTGCATTTGAAAAGCACATTCATGGGCAAGTAGTTTACTATCTCTAGGAATTAGCCTATCCTGGGAGGGACAGTCCCTCTAGGGTCAGCAAGGCCCCAAATGTCGAAGTATCAGAATACAGAGAGTAGATATGGTTAATACAATCCTCAGTGGTGCTTCTGAGATACTGATTATAGAAAAACTGCTGAAGTCACATTTCTCATCCACCTGGGTTGTGCCTGTTCCCTTGAAACAGATGACAGATTTATATTCAACCAATTGCCTCTTATCCATTTCATATAATTCGCATTATATAGAATAAAGGCAAAAGTATGTGGTATATTTTCTATGTTGTCTTTTTGTAAGCTTTCTTTTTTTTTTTTAAAGATTTTATTTATTTGACAGAGAGAGACAGCCAGCGAGAGAGGGAACACAAGCAGGGGGAGTGGGAGAGGAAGAAGCAGGCTCACAGTGGAGGAGCCTGATGCGGGGCTTGATCCCAGAACGCTGGGATCACGCCTTGAGCCGAAGGCAGACGCTTAACGACTGAGCCACCCAGGTGCCCCTGTAAACTTTCTTTAACTTCTTGATCTTTATCTTCTAGGAGAATATATCTACCTATATCTATCTATCTATCTATCTATCTATCTATCTATCATCTATCTATCTATCTATCTATCTATCTATCTATCTATCATCTATCCATGTATCTATCTAGCATAGATACAGACATTTTAACATAACAAAACAGTTCTCCATTGGGAGCAGTTCTGTTCCCCAATGGGACATTTGGCAATATCTGGGGACATTTCTGGTTGTTACAGCTGAGGGGAATGCTAGTGGCATCTAGTGGGTGGGGACCAAGGGTACCGCTAAACATCCTACAATGCGCAGAATAACCCTAACAACAAATAATTATCTGGCTCAACATGTCAATAGTGCTGAGGCTGAGAAACTGCGTTATAATACGGTGATTTTGAAGTCATATCCTATTTTCTCACCTTCTCACCTTGCACAGACAGAGATGTGGAAGCTCTTTCTGTTACACCAATAGAGAACACAACATAAACTTGAAAAACGAATCCTGATTCTGATTTTCCCTTGCTGTTCCCATCCTTCCTGCTCCTTGCCTAATTTTGGAGACAGAATTCAACCCTATGTAACTTCAACTGCTACATCCAGAACTCAGATTACTATTTGTCAAGTCTGTATTATAACTGCTAGATTACTTAGAAAGAACCTTCAAATTTGTTTATACACCTGTTGAAAAAGAATGAGAAAAAGTGGGTGGAAAAGGTCATTATTTGGAAATACTAACCTATTGAACATTCAATGAGTGAATCTTTGCTGAGTGAGAACTTAGTCTGATAAACTCATAACATCGAGAAGTAGGGATGTTATTTATTTTATCTGAAGCTTTCTTTTCAGTAACATTGAGGCCGGATTAAAGGTGGCATCGGTAGTGTTGTTCTCTAGTCTCTTTCTACGGACATTCAAATAGAGCTTAAAAAGTAAAACCTGGAGATCAGTAAGAACAAGAAAAAAATCATATCAGTAGAGGGAAAGTGGGACTCTTGAAAGAGAAGGGACTCCACAATTTGGAAATTCCAGCAAAACAGAACATCAGCTGTATAGATCTGCATCTTCCAGATGACACCCGTGAGCCTAGGGATCATAGCGCCCGCAGGCTGTGACACTGAAAGATTTTCAATCCAGAGCGCTGAAGAGTTTTTTTGCTTCTGATAGGCCTGTGTCTCCAAATTTACAAAGCAAGGCAACGAGAAAATTATATGTGTGTGTTCGTATTTGTGTGTATAATTTTATAATATGATCTGTTTTGAAAAGCTGTATAAACTTGTATAAAAAGTGTAAATCAGGGAAACCCGGGTGGCTCAGTCGGTTTTGCATCTGCCTTTGGCTCAGGTCCTGATCCCAGTGTCCTGGGATCGAGTCCTGCATCGGGCTCCCTGCTCAGTGGGGAGCCTGCTTCTCCCTCTGCCTCCTGCTCCCCCTGCTTATGCTCTCTCTCTCTGACAAATAAATAAAATCTTTAAAAAGTGTAAATCATTTGAATGTTTCAGTCCTCATATTTATAAAATAATATAAAGCCTCACCTATTTGAACATTTTTATTAGTGGATTGTATGGATACATATGCAGATTTGTTCCACACGTGGATTCGCTGTGATGAAAATAACATGGATCATATTTATAAAAGAAAGCAGTGATTTTTACACCTGGAGGGCTTTTTCAGACACAGATGACTGGGCGCCACCCCCAGATGTTCTGATTCAGTGCCTGGGGGTGGGACCTGAGAATTCGAATTCCTAACAAGATGTTGCTGAAAGGGCTGGTGCAAGACCCCACTTTGCAAACTGGTGGTTGGTCAATTTAGTGGTTCCCCCTCTGTGAGTTATCTTACCACCACCCTGGCCAACATGTATTATTATTCTCATTTTATATAGCAGACACTGAGGCTCAGAGGATTAGATTAGCGCAGCTCACCTAAGTGACGCGACAAGAAAGAGCAAAAGGGAATTCTCATCTGACACCAGTTTTCTGGAGCACCCCTTCTTTGATAGACGGGGCTATTCAAGCACTATTTGATCATGCTTTGTTTTGGAAGGAGTTTTGCTCTATGTATTATTTCTTCCACTATTTACAGTAGGTGCTATAATTATGTCTGATCTAGGCAGTTTCATTATTTCTGAGACATTGTCTATAAATTGAATACAAGTCTTAAATATATAATAATACACAGAATCCAAGTTTCGGAGAGGGCGTGGATGACATTTTTATTACTTATTTTAGACACAGTGGTATTTGGCCTGGTGTCACATGTTCAATTAATACCGCATTCCCTTTATTACTAGCTATGGACTTGGATTTCAGAGGTTGAAGGAAAAGAAATTTGGAGATTGGAAGTGAATTGACTTTTATTTACTGTTAATGAAATAAGCTGGACACTTATTAAGCTCATTATTTCACTTGTTTTCAATAAGGAGTGCAGAAGGAAGTTAAGACTATAGTAGGTTGCGGCTATACAGGCAAATTAAAGTGTTCTTCATGAAGAATGAATGCCTTAATGAACAAAGGAGAATTTTAGGATTTTTACTATGCTAATGTATTATACTTCAGATTCAGATTAGGTAGCGATCGGTCCATGCCTTTTGTACTACCACCTCATGAGACCAAATTACTCCAGTTGATGACTCCCATTTTCAGAGTTCGGGAGCTCTGCATTTTTCAAGTCTATAGTTTTAAAGTTTAATAAAAAATTACATATATATATTTATGTATATATATATGTATTCAGATTTATTTCCAGGCACTCTGCCTACTTTTGTTCTGATCTTTCCATTTTTTTTCTTTTTCCCTGCTTCATTGCTCAAGTCCAACACAAACGGTTCCCTTTCAACACACAGTTCTGCTCATAATTTAAGATGGAAATAAGGCTAGAAAGGCATTTTCTCATGCTATTTCTAGGACACCTCAAATTCAGCTTTGCCTGTAGGCCAATTCCTATGGAAAACCCAACCAGAAGCTTCTGGAAAAACCTAACCAGTGTCTTCAGCAAAAGAAGTTTTAGATTCCATGGCCCATTTACCATCTTCTCCAGTGAATAACAAATTGGTTGGACTGTATTGCCATTATGAGACTATCATAGCAGTAAATTTTATGGAATAACTCAACCATAATTACAAAGAAAAACCAACATAGCAATAAAGCAATTTTAAAGAGTATTTCTCATTTAGACCAAATTTTCTATTCTCGGAAAATGGTCATCCTAAACCCAAGAAGGGTCAGCATGCAGGAGGCAAACAACAGACTGCTGATGTGTTCTTTAAAAAGCACCTCTCTTCACATGAGGGCTCGAATTTTAGGCTGTAAAAATGCATCCTCAAATTTTATGAGAACAAAGGGTTTCTGGAGTAGTGAGGGTGTAGAGTGTGTTCTCACAAGAAGGATCTTCCTGGACCATAAATCTATGATTGCTCCTTATCCGCAAGGTCTCTGCTTGCCTTGCAAGGTTTGTAGGTTTCAATGCTGAAAGCACAGGGCTCACCATTAAAGCTGAATGTTAGTTTGCAAACAGCTTAACTTGCCTTCCTTTTGGTCTGATGGGGCAGTGAGTATGTTGGCCTCTTTTTTTTTTTTTTTTCATCATTGGCCAAAGTTCAAGACTAATTGCTAAAAAAAAATAATCACTTTAAAGAAGTCTTTAACTATTTTTCCTCTTTATTATTCCGATAACATTTTTTAAAACACCTTCTTTGTGTCCTGTTCACTTTGTTAAAATTTGTCATAATACCGCTGAAGCTTAAAGTTGAAATTTCTTTGTCTCCATTAACTTTAAAATAAATTCACAATGTCTTCTTGATGCAATAGTCATTGGGTGTTTTGACTTGGTACTTCATCATATATTAAAAAATTTTATATCCATTTTTAAAAAGTCTGCATTTTTGTAAGTTCCACCACAGAACTATGGTAGAGATGTAGAGATGACTATTTTATCCTTACAGTACGAAAAATCAAACTAGACTCAAGGCTTTCCTATGTGCTCTTCTGGTGCTTTGTTATAATCACCTGGACTTCTGCAAGGAAAAAGTAAAGGTCCATCTTGAGTGCTCTAGTGTGGAGCCCCATACTCTTTGTCCCAATCTCCACACTTGTCCTGGCATTGAGGGCCCCAGGGTAGAAAAATAGAACGAGCAATGTAGCTTGGTGGTTAAGGCCATGGGGTCTAGGGCCAGATGGAACATTGGTTCAAATCCATGTTCTTTTGTTCCTTCACTATGTGACCCTTGGATTCTTATTGCTTTATTTTTTTCCTCCAAAGATTTTGTTTATTATTTTGAGAGAGAGAGAGAGAGAGAGAGAGAGAGAGCATGAGTGGGTAGCAGGGGCAGTGGGAGAGGGAGAAAGAGAATTTCAAGTAAACTCAAACTGGGTGCGAGCCCGATGTAGGGCTTGATTTCAGGACTGTGAGATCATGACTTGAACTGAAACTGAGTCAGATGCCCAGGTGCTCCATCAGTTGCTTCATTTTTTAAAATGGGATTATACTGGGACACCTGGGTGTCTCAGTCAGTTAAGCATCTGCCTTCGGCTCAGGTCATGATCCCAGGGAGCGGGATCCCTGCTCAGTGGGGAGCTTGCTTCTCTGTTTCTTCACCACTCATGCTCTCTCTCGCTATCTCGCTCTCTCTCTCGCTATCTCTCTCTCTCTCAACTATATAAAAAATAAATTTTTTTAAAAATGGGATTATATAATTTCCTATTCGAAGTATTCTTTTGAATATTAAACAAGCAAAAATATGTAAAACATCAGGCGTAATGACTGGCATAGAGCAAGCACCTGATAAAGGATAGCTCTCAGTCCTGTATAAGTTACCTGATTCAGTGGCAGTATTGTTTTAATTTATATTGTTAACATCTGTTGTGGTCAGAACCATTCTAGCACTACCCTACTTCTTCCTTTCTATATTTATTTTTCCAGGCTCCTGATGTATTTCTTCCATGACTCAATTTGACAAGTAACTAATTTGATGATGGCTAAGAAGAAAGGCAGTTTCTAAGTCCTCCCAGAATACATGGTTCTTCTGCAGAATTGGTTCCTACTTTGATTTCAAAGGATGCTAACGGGAAAGCTGAGTTTTGACAACCAAGTATGAACAGTTTAGGAGATGGATTAGCTTCAGGGCATGCGTATTAGTATGTAAATGACACTGCTTCTTCTCTGACCCTGTAGGCTCCATCTATATAGAAATCATTGAGCAGTCTTCCTAATTGGTTGACTTAGCTATTCTTTGGGCAGAGGACTGTACTTTGCTTAACTTAGGGGATACTTAGTTTGCAGGCCAGACAAAATTTCAGGGCACAAAATATTAAAGGAACTTTGCCGTTATCCTGGGCCAGTGTCCCATAAATTTCTGGACACTGCATAAGGGGGAAAAATGGGCAGACTGGTGATTGGGAAAGTGGAGAGATGTTTTTCTGGTTCTCCTCAAACCTCTCCGACTCTTAGCGCCCCTTTCTTCTCCTTGTACGTTCAATGCTGAGATTTCCAGGGTTCCTTCCTCACACTAGTGAAGTGCTCTTCTCACTACACACACTCTGCACTGATCTGGTAGACTCTTGAGGTTTCGATGACCCCTGTATCTCCCTCTCAGCCATTACCCTGACACTCATATTCTTAGTTCTGACTGCTGGCTGGGTATTTTTGTCTATGAATTTTGTGGGCTGCTCAATTTCAGTGCATTTCAAAGTAAAACCTTTGTTGAACCAACTCAACCAGCTCTTCTCCTTGTCATTGGCAGATTCTCTTACTGTCCGCCTTGTACCCAGCTTAGAAATCTGGGAGTCATCTCTGGGTCCTTCCTTCCCTTCAGCACCCACACTCACTAGGATCTGACAGTTTTACTTCTGATTCATTTCTTGAATCTCTCTCTTCCAACCTGTATCCTAGTTCAGTGCATGTTATTGTTATTATTATTGTTATTAATTCATTTATTTTTGCAATTTTTGCAGTAGACTTCTGGCTAGATCTATCTTCCATACAGCTACCAGAGTGGTCGGTCTAAAATGTTTAAGTCTGATCATGTTTCTACCAACCATGAGATAGAGTTCAAACCTTTGAGTTGACATAAAAAGCCCTTCATGATCTGGCAGTGACTGGATACTCACTGTTCACACCTAATGCTCCCACCATATGGAGAGGCAGAGGGATCCCTCCAGTCTACAGATGACCTCTTTCTCTGTGTCCTTTTCTGTTTGTTTTGTTTTTGAGTTGTCTCCTTAGCCTTTTATGCGGTTCCTTCCCTTTCTACCTGTCAAGCTCCTATACATTCTCCAAATATTAGGTGAGAGGATCATTTCTCCCCAAAGGCCTCATGGAATTGATTTCCCATTTCGGTTGGCTTGCTGTTTGTCATCATTTGGGTTCTCCAGAAGGAGACCCTGAGAGGAGAATTCATGTGAATATGTTAAGAAAACTTCCCAGGAATTACCAATAGGGTAGTGGGGAAGTGAGACCAAGAAGAGAAAGGAAGAAGATAGATAAAGCCGTGTTATCACCCAAAGTTCTACTAAGGGTAACTTTGGCTCAGTCTCATAGGGCTGCTCTGAAAAGAGCATAGGTCACATCTCAGAGTCATCTTGATTGGTATGAGGGAGAAGGAGTAGTTATAGTTCTGCATCTTTCAGCCATTGTTAAGGGTTCTTCTCCAAGAGAATGCAAATTCTCAGGTATTTTAAGCACTATGTGTAAATAACCAAGCAAGCATTGCCTGTTTGGAGTAAAAGCACATTCCAAGAGCGTGTGCATAAAAACGGAGAAGGGACTGAAGGGTAGAGAGCATTTGCTCTTGGATTCCTTTTTTTTTTTTTTTAAGATTTTATTTATTTATTTGACAGAGAGAGACAGTCAGCGAGAGAGGGAACACAAGCAGGGGGAGTGGGAGAGGAAGAAGCAGGGTCCCAGCGGATGAGCCTGATGTGGGGCTCGATCCCAGAACACTGGGATCACGCCCTGAGCCGAAGGCAGATGCTTAACGACTGCACCACCCAGGCGCCCCTGCTGTTGGATTCCATTCTGATGGTCCCATAATATCATCCTATCCAAAAAGTGAGGTTTATTTAGCTTGTTGCAGCAAGGGGACTGCACTGCAGGGGAACCTTGTTGCATCTCAATAAGACAGGGTGGGGAGGGCTTTTCACAGTGGTCAGGCTTATGCTGTAGGATTCTCGGGAGGGATCAGAGAAGTGGCCATCGACTTTCTATTGATGCTGTCAAGGGGTGGGGCAGTGTAGCCACTGAGTGTCTCTGTGATCTTTGTGCAGGAGGCAAGAAGAATGAAGTGGGGCTGCGGATATCACTGGGGGAAGCAAAGTTGACTCAGAAGAAGGTGTTGGTCATTGTGCAGCTACCATGTGGCCTTGGAGATGTCATTCTAGAAATGTTGTTGTCTGTTGGCCTCATCCTTGTCTAATTGGAAACACTATTGATATTCTGTTAGGAAACATCATAGTTCAGGGCTAACTTTCACTTTCTCACTAATCATCACCATCATGAGGTATTCCATAAATCCTACCATATAGGGAAGATTGAAGAAGTAACATATTACTTACTTTCAGGGGTTTATGGTTTAAAATAATTTCTCCTAAAACAGAGATACAGACAAGCTTACAATATATCGCAGTTACTTTGTTGGGTGTAGATACAATGCTCTGGTTTGTATTAGAGGTACCATGAAGAGATTTTGGGCAGAGGGTTGGGATTGATAATCTTGTTGATGCAACGGCCTGGTACTCACTTAAAGTATGACTGTGCTTTCTTGGAGCTTGGGGAGGGTGTGTGTGTGGGGTGCAAACCAAATGTTTCTTCTTCTAAGATGGGCCAGATTTCCAAAGTGACTCTTACTTGCTCAGTGAAACTCAATGATCAGTCAAGGTCCCTGCACAACACTGATGGACAGTCAAATTGAGTAATTTCAAGAGAGTGTAATAAAGTGGTCATTTGAAAAGATGTGGGGAGGGTACAGGGAAACCACATAGGTAATCTAGGACACAGCAGACTGAGTGCAAAAGGCAACCTAATAAGAAAGTGACCTTCATTCAAGGGATTCTGTTAGGTGGGTAGATCGTCTTCTGAAGGATCCAGGAGAAAAGTGCCTAGACTTCATTCTCCACTGTCCTACTGGTGTTCCACGACTGACACAGTGGGAAGGCAGGGAGCAGGGAGCTCTTTGATAAAGTCCATTAAAATCAGCCTCCTGGGACCCAGAATAGGGTGGATTAGGGTGCAAAGTGAATCTGAAGGGGCAGATGGAAGGAATCTGGCACAGCTCCTCGAGAAGTCTCTGAATTTGCTGTCATGTGAATTGTCATACTTATGTCAACATAGAAGAATATGAACCACATTAACTCAGGGGAAGGTTTGCCGTGGACAGCAGTGTTCTGGAACCTGCTGCATTTGACCGTACATTATTCTTCTAAAGATTACTGGAATGGTTTTTACCAGATTGCAATGTCTCCAATTACACGTAAAATAATAGACTTTGTAAAAAACAGCAACTTGGATTGAAGTCATCTGTGAAGATATCTTCCATCAAGTTATCTCTGAAATACTTGTACTTGGATCATTTTACAGCAGTTTATGAATCTGCCAGAGGATTGTTCTGCGGGTAATTCACTTATATCACGTCATACCTAAAACAAAGCCATCCATATTAATATCTACATTATTTCCTTCTTTATAGAGCAAAAGAGCAAAGATTAGAAGTGTTAAAATATGGTGCTATAATAAATATAAAATGACTCAGGTGAAAGGTCTTCCAGAGGAATGGAAGGGGTCTCTGAAGTTTGAACAGGTACAGTTATTGAATTTTTACAAAGCGGATAAGATTAAATTAGTACATGTGAAACGGCACCTCTAGGGAAAATATGTTTTCCTGATTATAGGTCGGAAAGAATAGATTGGAATGTTTAGTCTAGAGATGCCAAGAATAAAGAGGAAAAATAAATGTGATCAATGTGAGAAAAAATAAGGAAGCTGGTAAATAAATATCACTAAGAATTCAAGGGTACGTTTGGATCTTCTTTTTACGAATATGTGACATATGTGACATATGAGATATATTTTGGAGGCATGATCAAAGCATGGAAAACCTTTCAATGACAGTTATCCACCTCAGCCCCTGAGCATCTGTGTGCCCTAGGGCAAATCTCTGTGTCTGTTTGATGCCACTTCCTCATCTGTGAAGGACAGAGTAGAGGTAGGTTACCATGAAAGAGTTTTCTAACGCTAAATACACATTACACTAAAAAACCTTGTATCCTATCACGGACACTAACCCTCATTCGTTTATTGAGTGAGGTGTAACTCACAAGTAGTTAGTTTGTATATGTACAATTCTTACGTGTAGAGCTCCGTGACTTTTTATATGCATTAGTAATCACCATTCAAATCAAGACAGACTATTTCCAACACCCGAGAAGGTTCCCTTGGGTCCTTTCCCAGTCAACATCCTTTTGCCTAAAGGTAGACCCCTGATCCGATATCTACTTCCGTAGACTAAGTTTGCCTGTTTTTGAACTTCATATACACAGAATCATACAGTATGGACTTATTTTTTAAAAAGATTTATTTATTTATTTTAGAGAGAGAGAGAGAGCGAGCATACAAGTGGGGGGAAGCGCAGAGGGAGAGGGAGAGAGAATCTTGAACAGACTCCCTGCTGAGCATAGAGCCTGATGTGGGGCTCCATCTCATGACCCTGAGATCGTGAACTAAACCAAAATCAAGAAACGAACGTGACTGAGCCACCCATGCACCCCAAATCATACAGTATTTAAAATATCATTATTTAACTTAGCTATTAATGTTATTCAAAATAAATAACCTTAACTCTAATCAATGTTAATCGCCTCCGTCTGGTGCTATACAATTTTATGTGCTCTCTGTGCTTTATGCAACTGAGGTGGTTCATGTAATGTTATCTAACATGACAAAGCTACTTAGGTAATTTTCTTCCAGGTGGGAATATCCTCCTACCTCAACTATAATTGTCCAATTCTCATTCAATTTCAGAATTCAGTTCAAGTCCACTGTCTTCGTGAAGCTTTTTCATAATTATTCCAGTCCACATTACTGCTCTGTTTTTTTACCTCTGTGTAGTTCTTAGTCCATAATACTTAGCATGGACATTAATCATACAGTGTTTCATATTAAACTGTTCCACATATTTGTAGTGTCTGCTTTCTAAAAAATTGCATGTGCCAATGAAAAGACAGTTTCATTTATTATTATTTTTTAAATCCCAGAATAATATAAATACCATTGAGTAAAAATGGTTGACAGTACGCATATGTGTGTTATTCTCTCTGTAAAATAATCACCATATAAGAATGTGGGCTCTAGAGTCAGACAGCCTGATTTGGATTGAGGCTACTATTTATAAGCATGGGCTCATGGGCAACTTATCTAACTTGTTTAAGCTTTAATTTTACCATCTGTAAAATAGAAGTCATGGAAGAATTTATGTATCCCTAGGTGCTCAGAACTTTTTATTTTGCCTAGGATTTTCAATCTTATTAGACTGTATTGCAAAACCATTCTTCATATGTGGTTGGATCACATTTCACTAACATTTTTCTGGTCTTAGAATCGAGCTAGTGAACTGTGTTTGAATGCTTGTCCCTCAGAAAATAATTTCAGAGTGACCCATTGAGATGATCAATTAAAAAAATAACTTTCTTTCCCACTTAGGTCCCTATCTGTTGGTTTTCATCCGTGCTCTTAGAAGGAATTGCCACTGCATTGTGATGTAGCATTTACCAGGCTCCCGAGAGGTACCAATGCTATGATAGGGTGTGCGTGGGGTGGGGGGGTGTGGGTGCAGTGTTTTTAAGAGATGACCTAAGTACTGAGTAACAAGTTAATGGGAATGATATAAAATATCACTATCTGTATATCATTTTTTTTTTTCTAAACATGTTTTCCAGTAGGGGCGCCTGGGTGGCACAGCGGTTAAGCATCTGCTTTCGGCTCAGGGCGTGATCCCGGCGATCTGGGATCGAGCCCCACATCAGGCTCTTCTGCTATGAGCCTGCTTCTTCCTCTCCCACTCCCCCTGCTGTGTTCCCTCTCTCGCTGGCTGTCTCTATCTCTGTCGAATAAATAAATAAAATCTTAAAAAAAAAATGTTTTCCAGTAAAGCCTTTGAAACTAATAAAACTAGAAGTAAAATATTAGAAAAAATGTCAAACTATATATTTTTCCAAGTGACGTTCAGCTATGTTTAAACTCAAGGAAATGAGATATTTATTTGTATCCAAAACTTTAATAATGAGTACATAATTTGGCTGAAAATTTCTAGAGGAAAATTAGGCCAACGTATATTACGAATTAATGAAAAGCTATTCTTTTGAGGATTATGATTGAAATGAATGATATTCTTCATTATATATAATCCTACATAATTCTTAAAGTATTAAGGCCATTTTATTTTATTTCATTTTTAAAGAAGATTTTATTTATTTGACGGGGAGAGAGAGAGAGAGAGTACAAGCAGGGAGAGCAGCAGAGGGAGAGAGAAGCAGACTCCCCGCTGAGCGGGGAGCCTGGACACAGGGCTCAATCCCAGGACCCTGAGATCAGGACCTGAGCTGAAGGCAGATGCTTAACCAGCTGAGCCACTCAGGTGCCCCAAGACCATTTTAAATTAAGCTTTGAAATGCAGGGGTTGGGGGAAAAACAGAGCGCATCACCACACAATGATGTGGTCACAATACGGGGTGCAAATCTATGCTGTGGATCGTTTCCTAAATCGGCCTCGTGCTCAAGTGAGGGTATCATTAAAAGAACAATAACAACAAGCAAAACATCAAAACAACAAAGGAACTTTTCATGGACTCCCAGATGAACGTGGCTTTCCTTCCATATTAGAGCTCATTGAATTCTGACATAATACTCCCTTCCTCTCCTCTGTTCCAATTCTTTGGTATTTATATAGCAATTTTGGTCATATTTTGGTAATGATGTAGATTTATGGAGGATTATAACAGATGATTCATACAAAATCTTTTTTTTTTTTTTTCATTTCTGGAATCCTCTTGGCATGACTTCCAAAACTCAGCCACTAATAGAACATAAATATAGAGTGGCTATGTTTCTATTTCTAGAGAAAAGAGTAGTAACTATAAGTACGGGAGACCAGGGGGTGGTTGGACTTTTCCAAATCGGCAAAACATACTCATTTGCAACTTTTTAGGGTCATGTTCATTCTGTGTTTATCTTGGTGCTTTGTGATAATATCGCTGGCCTTTGGCAATTCTGTTTGAATATACATTCTGTATTTTTTCCTTCAAAATTTTCCTACTTATTTTTGGAGAGATTCATCTGGGTTCTAGGAACATTCTGGGAAATTTAGGAGTGAACAGGTGTAGAGCAACTATGTAAAACTTCTAGATATTTTTGTTAAACCTGCTGACAAAATTTTAACACCTCTTTCTCCAAGACACCTGGTGCTTGCTGTCTAGTACGTTCACGAGGTAACATGCTATTAAAATTGCAATTGGACTTCATTTTGCTATTCTCACAATGGAAATAAATCTTTAATTTTTAAGGGAAAGGAGACTCCGTTCCAGTATGTGAAACTATACAGAAAAAAAAGAAAGACTATATCAACCTGAATATGTAAGTTCAAATTTGTCATTTAAAATTGTTTATTTTCGGGGCACCTGGGTGGCTCAGTTGGTTAAGCATCTGCCTTTGGCTCAGGTCATCATCCCAGGGTCCTGGGATCGAGCCCCGCATCAGGCTCCCTGCTCAGTGGAGAGCTTGCTTCTCCCTCTGCCTGCTGCTCCCCCTGTTTGTTCTCTTTCTGTCAAATAGATAAAATCTTTAAAAAACGTAAAATTGTTTATTTTCAATTGCTTATTTTTTATCTAAACTTGAAAACAAACAATGCCCAGCTTCCTTCGAGCTTGGAAAGGGAAATCAATTCACTTTTTTTTTTTTAAAGTAAGATTTATAATCCTTTCAACATTCACCAAATCTTTACTGAGGACCTGCTAGGTGCCGGATCTTTGTTAAGGCCCAGGGATTCAGGGGTGAGTTGAACACATGCAGATCCTGCTTTGGCCTTCTAGAGCTTACAAAAACAGTCACACATCTTCTTCATGTTTTCTTCATCTTGCAATGCAATTTATATTCTACTTACACATGACCAGCTTTTCAATATAGCGTATGTATATATACACACATTCTCAAGTATATCACATAAATGATAACTGATTCATTTGAGTATGTAATGACTCAATATATTATGCTTAGCTTTTTTTTTATTGAGGTAAGTTGACATATAATGTTGTATTAGCTTCAGATATACAACATAATGATTTGATATTTGTGTATATTGCAAAACGATCACCACAGTGAGTCTAGTTAACATCCGTCACCATCCATAGTTACAAAAAGTTTTTTTCTTGTTATGAGAACTTTTAAGATTTACTATATTAGAAACTTTCAAATATGCAATACGGTGTTATTAACTATAGTCACCATGTTATACATTACATTCCCATGACTTATTTATTTTATAACTGGAACTTTGTTTTTATATTTTTAATTTTTTACATTTTTAAAAAAGATTTTATTTATTCATTTGAGATAGAGATAGAGAATGAGTGAGTAAGACAGAAAGCATGAATAGGGGAGGGGCAGAGGGAGAGGGAGAAGCAGGCTCTCTCCACCAAGCAGGGAGCCAGATGCGGGGCTTGATCCCAGGACCCTGGGATCATGACCTGAGCTGAAGGCAGATGCTTAACTGACTGAGCCACCCAGGTGCCCCTATAACTGGAACTTTATACCTTTTGACCACCATCACCCATTTTGCTCCTCCCTTCCCACTTCTGCCAACCACTGCATTCTGTGTATCTATGAGATGTTTTGTTTTTTATTTGTTTCCACATATAAGTAGATCATACAGTATTTGTCTTTCCTTTCTCTGACTGACTTACGTCACTTAGCATAATGCCCTCAAGATCCATCCACGTTTTTGCAAATGACAAGATTATCTCCTTTTTAGGCTGAATAATATTCCATTTTATATATCTCACATACATATCTCACCTTACACCAGTCAGAATGGCTAAAATTAGCAAGTCAAGAAACGACAGATGTTGGCGAGGGTGCAGAGAAAGAGTCACCCTCTTACACAGTTGGTGGGAATGCAAGCTGGTGCAGCCACTCTGGAAAACAGTATGGAGGTTCAAGAAGTTGAAAACAGAGCTACCCAGCAACTGCACTACTAGGTATCTCACATCTTCTTTATCCATTCACCTATCAATGGACATTTATGCTTTTCCATATCTTGGCTATTGTAAATAATGCTGCAGTGAACATGGGAGTACATGTATCTTTTCAAGTTAGTATTTTCATTTTCTTCAGATAAAGACCCAGAAGTAGAATTGCTAGATCAGATGATAATTCTATTTTTAATTTTTTGAGCAATCTTTATGCTGTTTTTCACAGTGGCCTCACTAACTTATGTTCCCCCCCAGCAGTGCACACAAGTTCCCTTTCCATTATATTCTTGATAATTCCTGTTATTTCTTGTCTTTTTTATGATAGCCATTCTCACAGGAGTAGGTGGTATCTTATTGTGGTTTTGATCTGCATTTCTCTGATGAATAGTGATGTTGAGTACATTTTCATATACCTGTTGGCCATTTGTATGTCTTCTTTGGAAAAACGTCTATTCATGTCCTGTGTCCATTTTTACTTTTTAAAAATTTTTTAAAGTTTTTTTTTTTAACTAATCTGCAAGAAAGAGACAGAACACAAGCAGGGCGAGGGGCAGGCAAAGGGAGAAGCAGGTGTCCCGCTGAGCAAGGAGCCCGATGGGTACTAGATCTGGGAGCTGGGATCCTGGGATCATGACCTGAGCCAAAGGCAAATGCTTAACTGACGGAACCACCCAGGCATCTCCCTCTGCCCATTTTTACTTGGATTGTTTTATGCCTAGCTTTTGTGAAATGCTTCTTTATAGGAAAAAAATCTGTATATTAACTCCCACTGTTATTGATCGTTTACATTTTATTGCTATCAAATAAAGGTACAACTAATTATTAAATAATGCTGTCTATAAATATTCATAAATGAGACAGAATGTTTATGCATACAAATTGTATTTTAAGCCTACACACTATAATAAAAGGTGGCCTCTAAAATGATAATTAATATAACCAGCATTTGCATTTACACAGGACATATATAGAAGGGACATTTATCAAGTCGAGCACATTTATAGCACATGTGGATGCTGGATAATCAAAATAACCTTTGCACAGGAGTTTACTTTAGAAATTGACACAGGGAAATATCTTAATTTCCATATGCTTTGAGTAATTGTGTTTTAATATCTTTTTCTTCTCAGAAGTGGTTATTTCATTTATTTTTAATGAGAATTCAATACATTTAAAGTTGTCCTTTTTCCAGATATATTAAGGAACTAGTAGACACTGTGACTCTGAGCTGATGCTTTATTCCCAGCCCAAAAATGTTTAATCATTTTTTGTATAATATTGATTGACTTGGCTTAGGTTAGATGTTATATTCTCATTTCCGCGTCTCTTATTGTGATGCACCCCTGCAGATCCCTCTTCTGGATTACAGGAATTATTCTCTTCGTGGTGGGAGTGCTGTTAGAGGAAGGTCATCTGCTGTCAGCCCTCTTTGGGACCATGTCAGATTCCCTGCCCTGAGCAGCCCACATCCAATGGCTGATTAACATACAGTATGAAGGCCCAGTGGTCTCTGAAGGGCTTTCCGACTCCACAGCTCCCTGTGGGGCCAGCTGAGGCTGGGGATTGCAGTGCAGCTCAACTTCTCTTACCTACTCTTTTTTCCACAGGTGTTGATTCCAGGAGCTTTCCCACCTAGACCTCCATCCTCCATCGCAGAGTATGCTATCTGGGAGACCCAAGGTGTGGGTGAAATACGCCCATTGAATTCTCAGGAGTCAAATGTCTTGATGACATTGCAAACTGACAGTAAATTCTGGCCGCTATTACTACACCGAAATGTATCCTCATCACTTAATCGATGTAAATGTCAATGAAGATAGAGTAACTTGATTTTACTAATAGTTTCGGATGCTCTAAAACAATCAGCTTCTTAATCATGGTTAGCTAGTAATTAATTAAAAACAGATGAACAATATGCCAAATAATTGAACACACCAGAAAAATAAAAAAAAAAATCCACAGTAATCACATTTTTCTTTTGTCAAGTCTTAGTACTATTTTGACCCGCAGATTGAGCAGGCTGTGGTCTGATTTTAAACAAAGGAAAAGATGAAACAGACGCTTGTTAATCATGCTGGAACTTCTGAAACAGCTGTTGCTATGGGAGATATTGTCCCAGTATTTCTTTTGAATTTTACATGAGGACATTTACTCCCTCTTTGGCATTGCAAATTACAGGAGTGATTTAGGTAGTTCTAAAACACATAACTCCCCTTCCCTATTTGAATGCACAGCTTTGCTTTTTGGCATCCATTGGAAGGTAATGCCTTTTCAGCAAAGCAAGGAAAACTCCGTGAACTATAATTGTTCGCTGAAAACGTGTTTTATTATTAGTACAATTTCTCAAGAAAGCTGTAAAGAATTGAAACTGTGCTTAGGGAGTTAATAAAACAATACTGTTGTTTCCCAAGCCAGTTTTTCCAGGTGCAGCGTCTGCCCCTCTCAAACAAAGTCTATAGTTTCGGCGTAGAATAACCCCGGCGCATGTATCAGTGGTCAAACCCAGAGAAGTGGGGGCTCATCCAAGAGAAACAAGATTAAAAATTCAGCAAAAGACAGAAATCTGGATGTGCACCAAGCAACTTTTCATCAGCATGTCTGTCCGGGAGGAAACATTTTCCAGTGGCCTCCTTCCTTTTTCTTTAGAAATGAGCTCAACGGCCGTGTTCCCAGGCACTGTGACAAACGGATGGCTTTAGGCACAGAGAAGCGTTAATGAATGATGCTGTTCCTTAAAGGTAGCTTCGATGCCCTGCCCCCTCAAGTCAAAGTCAAACCCAGCGAAAAGCCAATTCGAGCACAAATTTCTCTGCAGTCCGCGTGGGGACTCCACGTGATTCCCCTAATGGCGCGGGCTTCGGGTCAGGCGGAGAGGGCAGGTGTGGCGGGCAGAAAGAACACTGCTATAGATGCTGACCTCTGCTAGAGAAATGGCAGAATTTCCGCAACTCATTAACTGCTGCCTCTCTCGTTCATTTATTTTCCACTTAGGCTCCTCCAACTCCAGCTGTGGACGCAGAAGCCCCGAAGGCCGGCGCAGCGGGCCCGGTGCCAGCAGAGGGCGCATGCTCAGCCCGAAGCCGAGGAGGCTTCCTTGCACCTGGCCGCAGGAAACGCAGGGCGGCGCGTCGGGTCGCAAGGCTTCATCTCCCTCCGACGTTCCGCGGCTTTAGCAGATCCACTGCCCCTATCAGGCAGGTACATTTGGAGGTCAGAGACATTGAAAACACACAGGGTTCAAGTGTTTTGCACCACGCGGTGTTTACAAGAAAAGGAAAGCCCGGTGAGTCATCCCTCTATTTTTAAATGGTAACTACTAAAAATTTATATGTGCACGTTGCCACTCTATGCATTTAAATCGACCAAACATGAAATATTAATGTGTTCAGAGGATGACGTGGCAACAGAATGCTACTTACCAAAGAACTGTAATTGAGTGGTTCCAAAAAGCTCATGAGAAGGTGGAGAATTCGATAGTTTGCTTCAGCTGTTTGGTTTTTATCCACCTGGGTAATGGTGGAGTGAGGGGGGCGAGCTGTTCAGTATTCAGAAGGAAGCAAGGAACACGAAGGTTCCTTGCAGTAATGCGGAATTACAGCAAACCCATTCCAAATGGCAATTTGTCCATAGGCCATGATGCAGGCTGTAGCCTAAAATGAGGGAAAGGAGGCAGGACTTGAGGAAGGCAGAGGAGGAGAACAGCAGTGATGCTGGTGGAGAACTCAAGAGTAGCTGTACTGGTCCAGTGCTCTGCCACTCCCCATCCAATGGGGGTGCTACACAGATTACTTTAAAGTTGTGTCAAACCGCACTTTTGCAGAGTCCTTCAACTTGGTGTCATCAGCAAACCAGATGAGTATGCCTTCTGTGCGTCCCTTCCAATGATGTAAATATTGATCAGAAGGGGACCTATTGGTACGTGTCTAGGAATCTTCCACTAGGCTGACACTGTTCATTAATCAGTATTCCTTGCCATAGTAAACAAAATGTAAGTCCTGCTAATTATCTTAATTCAACTCCCATTTCTTATGTTGTCTATGAGACTGAGACTTGCCAAGTGACTTGCTAAATACAGACACAACTTTGCTATTTTTTTTTTTCCTGAGGCAGGAGAGCACAGTGTTTAAGCAGAGACTTTCAAGCTAGCCTGCCTGGGTTTGAGTCTTGGCTCAACTATGTACTGTCAGCTGTATGTCTCTGAGCAAGTTACTTAACTTCTCTGTGCCTATAAGTTTCCTTATCAGTAAAATGGGACAATAACAATGTATGGGTTCCTGAGAGGATGAAATGAGTCAGCGACAAGTGGTATGCCCAGAACAGCGCTGAGCCCATAGTCAGTGCTGACCAAGTGTTTGCCTTGGCTGTTGTCAGCATCACCACAGCACCACCCTCCCCAGACAAATGGTGAGCCTGTTTGTTGTTGGTATTGAAACTGTGTTGACACCCAACCATCACTGTTCACTTCCCAGTGCACAGTTCTAGAATTTTCCTGCAATTTATCCCTGTTGAGGTATCCCTTCTGTATAACACAGATTACATGGGCTAGGAAATACTCCGTGGGTATAAAATATGTAGTGAATATTCGATATCTAAATGATATATTCTCCCAAATACAGCGTGAATTCTGCTGAAGTGTTTTTTTCTACCAGTAGCTAAGGTTGTCACACTTGAGGAAAAGCAAGTGGCTTTGCCACATCTCTGTACATCCCCGAGGAGGCTATGTAACCTCTCCAAGCCTCAGGTTTGCATTTTCTTTCTTATTATGAAACTGGAATGAGAATATACATTTCATATATTCATTTATTCAGAGGCAGTATTCTGAGTAACTGGTATGTATCTTGCATAATCTAGGTTTTGAAGGTTGAGCTCAATGGGAATAAAACAAAGTCTTTGATGTGACAATAAACAGATACAAAAAACATCTAACACATTAAGTGATAAAAAGTGCTGTAAGAATATAAGGCCGAATAAGGGGCTAAAGAGAGATACAGAGTGGGGGACAGCAGGTACGATATCTTCTCTACTTGTGGGTGTTCCCATATCGGAAAATTTTTACTGTCGTTTGTAACACTATGCATTTTGTGACTGTAACTGATTGGTGAGGAAACCTCTTAGAACTGTCCACAGGCCCATGAGGCTCTTCTTCAAGTGTCTTCTTTTTGGAGCTCCCCTAGCATGGCTTGTGATAGGCTGGAGGCCAGCGCAGGGGGCTTTCGGAGGACAGTTGCTTGTCCCCATGTGAGAAGCATAGATGATCATGTCTGAAGGAGAAGGGCATTTGCTCATGTGTTCATGGCTTCAATATCTCTTCATGGGAAAAGAAGATAATGACATCTGTAATTATTTCAGTGCTGAGTTGTTTGCTCTGAAATTACTCAAAATAAACTTAACACTGGAAGCAAAGGGTTTTCCCATTCTCACCTTGAAACTCCTTGCTGATGCATGACCTTTATTATGACCCTGGAGAACTTTCTCCAGGGAAGTCTGAATGCCCATGGGCTTTTTCGCCTCTTGATGCTTAGAAGGAGTGCTACTAGTGACCGTGGCAACTGAAAGTTATTTCTGGGCTATTTGAAATAATTAATAAAAGCTCCAGGAAACTCGGCAACTTCTGCACAGCATATGTGATCTTCACGTGGAAGCTGTTGTTCGTCTGGCAAAACCCCGTGCAGCGCAATTGGATTTGTTCCTCAAGAAGTGTCAGCAAGGCGCCGTAAGGATTCGGAGGCTGAGCTCTGGTCAGAACTTGTACATTTTTAGGCTCTCTAGGACTTCAAATTGCCCGTGACTGGTACAGGAGACCCTTAGCTGACCGTTCCTCCCAGCGTTCTTGTGGCATTTCCATCTTTTCGCTGAGCCCTTATTCTTTTCCAATTGAAGTGCTCTCAATGTGTAAATCAAAAGTGAAAGTTGGACAGGGAGATTGGACCTGAATTAAAGTCTGTTTTCTTTGTTTTTCTTCTCAAATGGAGTTGTCTGAATTTCAAATCATGTCAGTTTGCTTACTCTGGCTGAATTTCTTAGTTCTCTTGTTGATTAATTCTTGATATTAGACCATGGTTTGTCCTAATATTGTGTTCAGTTATTTCCAAAGAGATCTTTGGAAATAATTTATTTCGTTTTCAGGGAATATTCTGGGTTTCCCCTCCAAATCTCTGAGGCTTGTCAGTATTGTCCAGAACTTGGATGCCCGAACAGGCCTCCCATGTAGTACGTTTCCTGGCTTTCCCCTTTCAATGTGCTCTACGGGATAGATGCTAGGTTTTTAGATTCGCACTAACACTAACACTAAAGCCCACATCGACGTCATATTTCTCATAAACATTCAAATTCCCAGATGAATTATATAAAATAATTGTTGTGGACTTTATAAAGTGTAAAGTTCTCTTGTGTTAAGGAAATGCGTTACAATGCTCCGAGGTTCTCCTTAAATTTGAGCAATATTGGAATAAGTCATCACCCCTGCCAGGCTACCTACTCAGGGTTGGTGCTGCTTTGTAAGTGCTTTCCATCTGGACTTTCCAAACTGCGAGTGGGTTGAGGAAGAATAAACAGCCATCATTTGCTCACCTCCAGGATTAGATTACACGATAGTTGCTAAGGTAATGTTCTACGCGGAATATGCACTTTCGTGTGTAAACATAGGTTTTAAAACCTCCACAGATACACTCTGGATCAGACAGGTCAAAAATTTGTGGTGTTGGTTTCTCACAAAAAGGCACTGGCAAGCTTGTGGGTGACGATAGGAATGTAAACAGGAGAGCAGAACTCCTACCAGTGATAATCAGAAAAAAAAAAGAACTTAACCGATGCCTAGCAGCCAAGGTACAAAATGGCAGAGCTAAGTGGAGAATGCCTCAGGAGGCACATTTTGTGCACCAGTGCGTACCGTGACACTGTTTGCTTCTCTCCTGTGAGTTTTCCATTAACGCCATCAATTATTTATAACTCACCCCCTTTCTTTTCAGAACTGTCAATTCATTCCAGTCAGTACTTAGTCATTTGGTGCTTAGTACCTGGTTCTTCTGTTTGTGTGCTGAGAGAAAGAATGCTCTGATATTGGTCCTCTCCTGGCAGGCCATTCCTACCCAAGTATTAGGTGGTGAGAGATGCAAGATGGGAGACAGGGTTGGCAGGCGATTTCCTTTCCCTTTTTCTGGAGCGGCTACAATGAAGATGAGATAAACCAGCAATGTTTGTGTAAGACATTGCTAGCTTCTCTCATGGTGGAAAGGTGCTTCTGAAAGTCGGGCACAGAGAAGAATTGTATGCCTACTTCTGCTTCTGGTTAAACTTCCCTTAATTTTGACCTGAGCAGTGTCGCTACTCTCTCCCTTGTTTGCACTCAGAAAGAAGCTTCTTTCTTACAAATGTTTAATCCGCAAACATTATAGGTTTGAAAAACATTTCAGAGTCCAGCGCAAAGGGCCTCACCTCTAGCAGCACCCATCCCCAAAGATTTCAGGGGCTGCTTGTAGAGGGTTACTTGACAAGTTCAAACCAAATGGATTGAGAAACAGCTTTTTGGAAACTACCCTGCTCTCAAAACGATTGTAACCAGATTATAAGTAAAATCCCCAAGAAGCTATCTTTAAATTACTTGAACCATATATAATTTCTAAGAAATTTACAAAAGTGAATTCTCCATTTCTCTCTCTCCCACCTTCCCCTTCTCAAATTCCCTCTTTTAATTTCTTCTCATAATTGGAGAAATGAGCAATTTTTCAATTCTGTTAGAATGTCTGTGAGATGATAAAGAGAAAAAAAGTTAATCAAATGGAAGAATTTGTAGAGGGATATTAGGTTCAGAAATAAATTATTTCAACATGTGAGGTTTTTATTGGGCTGCCAAAGAAAATCCATGCAGTAGGTCACAAGAATAGAATCAGTAGCGGGTAGGCTTAAGTTTCTTGGTTTAGAAAAACTTAAGATGGGTGTTCGGATATTACATTTTCTAAGAAGTTGGGTGGTTTGGAGTAGGGTATGTACTTACGACTATAAATTCAGAAAATAGATTTTGGCGAACTTGAGAAGTGAATTTAACAATTATTAATCATCGTCATGAATAACGACGCACTATATTTGATTATATTTTGTTTCAGAATTTAAAATTTTAAGTACTAGGCTAGAAGGGAGAAAATTGAGTTGTAGTGTTGATTTTGTCACTAACAAGTAATGTAATTTTGGTAAAATTCATTTAAATTTTAAGGGCCTCAGTTTACCAAAGGTGAACATTGTAATCCCTAATTAGATACTTTCCAACCTTCCAGCTCAAAGATTCACTCCAAGCAAAACAGAGATATCTTCAGCTTCACTTCAGACTTGTCCTCTGCTTTCTAATCAGATTTGGTTAGAAATGGTACTACATTTCTGGATGCTTTGTAGTTTTTACAAATCTGTGCTATCACCCAAGGAAACCTTTGCTCCTTAAACAGAAGTTTGAGGGCTGCAGGTACTAAGAACAAGATGCATGAACTAAATGTGCATGCTACAAACTCAGTTGACCTCTTAAGGTTTTCCAGGAAAAAATTACATTAATTTCTTTTGTAGGCAGTAAACGCTTTCTGTGTAATTCTGAGTTAAATGATATTTTTGTTCTTGTTCTACATTTCTAAACATCTGGTTCTGAAAACACAATAGGCTTATGGGATCACCAATACAACAAAGTTAGGAAGCTTCCTAAAGTTAAGTTGGTCACGATAATCAAGAGCCATAGACCTTAGCCTGAGGGAAGCTTTGGAAACCCTCTTCCAAGCTCACACACCCACAGGCGTTTGTATGCGCAGACATTTATGGACAAGCTCAAGAGGTTCAAAGGCAAAATAATTACTCTCCCTAGAGGGTTTCGGAGGCGCAGCCTGCAGTCTCTCAATTGCAGACCTGGCAGTTATCTTTGTCATCTGCCCTGTGGTGTTGGAAGCACACAGAGACAGCTCTTATCTACCCAAATAGGGGGAGAGCGTAGTGGCTAGATCAAACAAAATTGGTAGATAATTCTTAAATCATTTTCCTTTGATCTGTGACACTTCTTTTAGCTTCCTTTGCCCTGTGCTAATGTGCAAATCTGGGCTTCTTGAGAGCACACCAGTTGTGGGTTAGCTGTAATTGTGGGAAATTGCTGGGACAGAGCCAGCTTGAATTTAAAGTTTGCGGTGGATGTTCGACAAAGTGTAGGCGATATATATGGAAAATTATGAGCTTTCAAAGGTTTTTATGTATTAATAAGCTTTTACTCCAAGGAGAAATCGGATCACATTCAAAAAAGTTGCAGTCCTTTCCACACAGATAGATGTGTTTACCACAGCATGTGAATAGACTTCAGAGGGTGACTACAATTTCTCCTTCCAGATTTTTTTCCTTCTTCCAGATTTTTTGAATAATAATAATAATCTACTATATTTAGAGGTATATTCTGCTCTGAAATAGCATGGGAGAGAACAAAAGAAAATGTTTGGCTTCTCTCCCTTCTCTCTTCCCCACCCGCCTTTTTTTCCCTCTCCTTTTCTCTGTGGTCACTTTCTCTCCTCAAATTCTGAAGGCAATTTTAGTGTGGGCCTTGCTCCATGTGTTGTTCTGGAGAATTCTTGGGGACACCCTAAAATAATGCGGAGTCTGATTCTTATTAGAGTCAGAGCTGAGCAGAGCTTTTAAAGAGATGAAACTGTTTGTAAGGGTTTATTTTGCTAATGCTTATATCATTCATTGCGCCATCACAACAACATTCTCCAGTAGATATTATTAATAGTGTTTTATGAAGCATAAATCAAGCTCATAAAAGGCTGAGTAAATTGTCCCGGGTGGCTAGGTTGTAAGTGCCAGAGCCAGGTCCGGCGAGCCACTCATCTCATTCCCTTTATGTATCCTTTTTTTTTTTTTAAGATTTTATTTATTTATTTGACGGAGAGAGAGACAGCCAGCGAGAGAGGGAACACAAATAGGGAGAGTGGGAGAGGAAGAGGCAGGCTCCAAGAGGGGGAGCCTGATGCGGGACTCGATCCCAGAACCTACGCCAGGACCGCGCCCTGAGCCCAAGGCAGACGCTTAATGACTGAGCCTCTGAGCCTCGCAGGCGCCCAACCCCTTTATGTATCTTGACCTTCAGCTTCAGGCACTGTTCAGGGATATAATAGATGCTCAATGAATAGTGAAGGTTGTTCAAAGACTGTGACCAACTTCAAAACTTCACGGGCTTCCTCATGTGTTGCTCAGCCTCACGCACTGCGGTTTCTCACCCTCTACCCTGGACTGGAGAGTGAGCTTCTGTGCTCTTTGAAGCAGAGTGGGGGGCCAGGCAACCCCGGCGGGAAACTTCATGTCCTGGAACCTATGAAATTGAATGACTTCCTTCTTAATAAACATTCTTTGAAGCTGAAGATATAATGAATTAAGACATCCACATAAGCCTTTCAGATAACAATGTGTATTTTAGTCAAATAATAGAAGATAATGTACAAATACACCAAAGAGTAGCTGAGCCATTTTTATCCTGGTGTTACCTAATCCAAAGAATATTTGGTAGAAATATCTTGAATTAGGAAATATTAAATGTTGACATTTTGAAAATATACTGACTTTTTTTCCTCATTAATAATGATGTTTTAATCCTGGAAAACATTAAAGTAATTGCAACCAGCTTTTGTGTATCAGAGAAAATTCAAAGCAACATTCTTATGTCTGATACTTAGTTAAGCTTTATAATAGTATCTATTGTTAGAAAGTTCTAGAATGACCTGTTATGTTTTGAAGGCAAAAATTTTTCAATAATGCTATAATTATTTTTTTTCTTCAATAAACTTGTTTATCATTTGTCATTTCTACTATTAGTTCGGATCTTAAATCTCCTGAAATTTTCAATGTTTATATGAATAATGGCATATATGGAGGAGGGTACCAGACTTGGGGTTCTCGAACATATCGAATCCTTTATCACATTTTTCTTTCCTTGGTTGTCAGTTATTTGCCTGGATTAAAAGAGCAAAAACAAACCAAAAACTACAAGTGAGAGACTTTTTATAATCTTGTTGTTTAGCTATGTTTCTTTGTTTAGATTCCTGCTCCTTAATGAATTGGGCAAAATCCTTGCCTGAATGATGAAAGAAATAATGATAAAAAATTTAATTGAGAACAAAATATCTGTCTAGGCAATCTATGTTTGTGACTCATAGAGTGTTCTCTGTATCATCATTTACCCCTTGGATGGTCATTTTAGGAGGCAGAGTTAGGGAATGGGTGTCATAAATTGAGCTTATTGGTTTCTCAACCAGAAACCAGAGTTAGACCTGCCCTAAGTTTGTACCTGCATCCTATTATTGACTCTAAGGTTCTGAAGAAAGCTTGAAAGCCAGGACTCCATTTACATTTGCTTCAGACTCCAGGGCACTTCAGATGTTTATGGCTTACTTTGTTTGCCCCAGCTCCTATTTTCTCTAAATACACCTCCCATAATGGAAAACCTCCCCAGACATTCCAGGCTTTTCTCAAATACTGCTGTGAAGGTTTGTGAAACTGGGGGAAACAGGAAAGAAGGGGCAGCCATGGGCGTAGCGTATTGGAGAAAGGTGCTCTGTTGCTCTGCTATGTTTCGGGGAAAGAGGGATGAAGCTATGAGGACAGGATGATTAAGTAGACCCTCCCACGTAGGACACGCGGGACTTAGCAAACAAGCTGTGTTGTGTCATGATGTGCTCTGTTGTACTGTGCTGGGGAAGAGCCTGCACAGACGCTGTAAGGAAAGGTGGCTCTTAGATGGTGATCTGTTTATTCGAGGAGAAAGCTATAGGAAGAGTGAATGAACTCGGGGGGGGGGGGGGCGGGGGGGGGACGCCCAACATGAAATTCAGGTTCCGTCTAGGCTCTGCAGGCTGTGCGAGTGCCTGCGGACCTCTGGGTCTCCAGTAACGCTCAGTTTCTGAAGTCGTTTCCTTTTAACCACTTTCTAGGGCATTTGGAGACCTTGGTGATGTGATAATGGTCCTCAGTAGTATTATTCACTGTCGTTGTAAAATCACCTTTGCTCGAAATTACCTCCCCTGAACAAAGACAGATGTAGGTTTTGTGGGGCCCATACTTACAATTTTTGGAGCCCTCTTTAAGAAAAGAATACAAAATTACAAATACAAAATGAGCTACGAGACTGTTTAGAAAGTGTTGACTAATTGTTTAGAATGAGAAAAGAAAACACGTTGAATCAGAAAACTAAAAAAGCTGGCAATTATCACAGACATAATAAAATTCAGAAAAATAACACAATATCCGGATAATAAACTGCCTGACAGCTTTCTGCAATGCCTTTTTTCCCCCTTTACTATTTTGGCTGCAAAATCTCTCCCTCTTTTTTAAAGGCTTAATTTTTTTTTTTTTTAGAGCAGTTTTAGGTTTACAACAAAATTAAGAGGAAGGTACAGAGATTTCTTATGTACCTTCTGCCCCCACACATGTGTAGCCTCCTCCATTACCGACATCACTCACCAGAGCAGGACATTTTTTACCCAGGAGGAACTTATATTAACACATCGTTATCACCCTACAGTCCGTAGTTTACTTTAGGGTTCATCTTGATGTTGTACATTTCGTAGGTTTAGACAAAAGTAAAATAACAGGGGCGCCTGGGTGACACAGCGGTTAAGCGTTTGCCTTCGGCTCAGGGTGTGATCCCGGCGTTCTGGGATCGAGCCCCACATCAGGCTCTTCCGCTATGAGCCTGCTTCTTCCTCTCCCACTCCCCCTGCTTGTGTTCCCTCTCTTGCTGGCTGTCTCTATCTCTGTCGGATAAATAAATAAAATCTTTAAAAAAAAAAAGTAAAATAACATCCATCATTATAACATCACGCACCATTATGTTCCCTGAGCTAAAAATCCTCTATGCTCTGCCTATTCATCTCTTTCCGCCAATCCCTGGAAACCACTGATCTTTTCAGTGTCTCCATAGTTCTGCCTTTTACAGAAAGTCTTATAATTGGAATCCTGCAATAGGTAGCCTTCTCAGATGGGCTTCTTTCACTTAAGAATATGCATTTTAGGTTCCTCTCTGGTTTTTCATGGCTGAATAGCTCATTTCTTTTTAGCCTTGAATACGATTCCATTGTCCGGCTGTAGCGTAGTTTACTTATCCATTCACCTGCTGAAGGGCGTCTTGGTTGCTTCCAGTATTTGGCAACTATGTATAAAGCTGCTGTAAACATTTGTGTGCAGGTTTTTTTAAGTGTACATAAATTTTGAACTTCTTTGGGAAAGTACTAAAGAATACAATTACTGGGTCATATGGTGAGAGTATGTTTCGTTTTGTAAGATCTGATTGCCTCTTTACATGACAGCGATCGTTTTCTGTGGATAGGGTAGACAGATAATTTAATCTTACCTCTACCATGGCTGAATGAAATTGTTTTTTATCACAGAGAGAGTGAGGATGCATAATTTCAGATGCGGATGTGCTTCCTGTTTTCCTGTTGTAGGTTTGGGTGCTACAAACAGAGAGTCTGATAAGTTCTATTTCTCATGGTTGGCATCAAAAAAGGAAAAAAAAGTTCAGTGTGGTCAGAATTGTTTGCTCTGCTACATCAAGTATAACTTCTGCCAGGAGAAAAACTTCTAATTGAGGCATCCTAAGGTATCAGTTCATCTGTTTACAGTGTTCCAGGGCTGATGATCAGAAGAGTTTTCCTCAGACTGGCTCCTGGGTCTGTACATTTCCAGTCTTGTTTCTCCTTGTATGATCCGCGTTTCCTGGGTTGTGACCTGTGGGCATGCTTCTATCCCATAGGCCTGCACCTTCCCGTCAGGATACAGACTGAGTTGGCACATTGTCCTGCAGAGTATTTTTGGAGGCCAGTCCTATGCTGCGAAGGAGAGCACTGACTTAACAATATATAGAGATGACTGTAAATCACATCAGTAAATGCCACTAAAGCCCAACAAATGTACCCAACAAATTAATTTCTCTTTAGCTAACCACAAATACTCATGGCCACTCTGTGGGAGGGAAAGTGGGCCAATGGGGAAAATGAATAGAAAGAGACAGAAGCCCCACTCACGGAGGTTAAAATATCCTACTCTTGCAAATTTTGCAAAAAATTATATGACCATGGAAACACACTGGTAAGCCCCGTCCCAGGGACTTGGCAGTGTCTTGTGGAAGCGAGGAGCCCTGAGGCTTTTCATTAGCTTCACGGTAGATTGATTTCCCTGCTATTAGATTCTGCCCTTTTCTTCAAATGATGTGGTCATAAAGACCTTTATCATTCACACCTGTCTTACCTGTCTTACACTGTCCTGCTTACAATATTTAAGTGTGTGAATATATATATATATATACACACACACATTCATATATATTCATGAACTTTGTATATGTACCCCTAATACTGATCTCAGAGTTCTTTGAACTGTGAAATGGTTATCTTTGCTTCCTATGTAAAATTAGGCTTTGTGGATACATCTTTCCACATGTATGAATCTATCTGTAATTATTGGGCAAAGGCAAGGGCATTTTGAAAGGCCTTTTTATACAGATTTCACAGTTATCTTCCAAAAAGTTTATCCTTGTATCCTTTATCTTACCAGAGATGTATGAAAATCATTGTTTTACCACACTTTTCCAAAAATGCTTCTCATGATTCAAATTCCAAACCAGCCCCATTGTGTACATTCATTTGGGATAGTTTAATTTTTACTATATTGAAGTTTTGCCATTTGGGATCATGGTGTATGTTTTTTTCATTACTCAAGTAATCTGTATGTCTCTAAGCAAAATTTTACCATTTCCTCTCTATGTTTTATGCATTAAAATTTTTCTGGCTAATTCATATTTTTTTGCTATTTTGAAGAGCATCTTTTTTTCTCTTGATTGTTTATATATTCATTGTTGGTATCTAGAAAAGCATTGATTTTTGTGTATTTATTTAGTAGTTATTTGTTATTTTGACTTGTTAATTGTAATAGTTTTTTAGTTGGGATAGATATTCTTTGAGGATGTATTCTTTTGTTTACTAAGGGCTTTAGATATTAAGCCAGTGCTTTTTGAGGTTATATGAAAATAATCATGTAATCATTCTTTAAATTTACTTGTATGATAAATTTGATTAATATATTTCTTTATATTAGGTCACGGTTATATTTCTGAATAAGTCCTTTTTGGTCCTAGTGTTTTATTCTTTTAATATTCTGCTGAATTTTCTCTTAAAAAATGTGGACAGAAATGTCACTGCAAGAATGTTTATTGCAGCAGTACATAGGAAAGCGAAGGTTTAGAAACAACCTAACTGTTCAAAACTAGGATATTGGTTGAATAAATTAACGCATATATCCTCAAGTGAGACTAAGCAGACATTAAAAAGATATTATAAAACTGTATTTTCTAATGCGTTTATATTATTTGGTGAGAATGGTGCTACTTTCTCACTGTGTCCTCATGTGGTCCCTGTCTGTGTTTCTGTGTCCTAACCTTCTCTTTCTATAAGCACACCAAGTTATATTGGATTAGTACCCACCCTAACAACCCCATTTAAACTTAATTACATCTTTTTTTTTCCAAAGATTTTTATTTATTTGAGAGAGAGACAGAGATGGCGAGAGAGAGCACATGAGTGGGGAGAAAAGGGAGAAGCAGGCTCCCTAGTGAGCAGGGAGCCGGATGTGGGGCTCGATCCCAGGACCCTGGGATCATGACCTGAGCTGAAGGCAGACGCTCAACCAACTGAGCCCCCCAGGCGCCCCTAAACTTAATTACACCTTTAAAGGCCCTATCTCCAAATACAGTCGGAATCTGAGGTACTGGGTGTTAGGACTTCAACATTTGAATATTGGGGTGAGGGGGCACCCATTTCAGCCCAACCAAAGAGGGTCTTTACTGAAACATATTTTAATTCCTAAACAATCACTGAAACTTTAAAAAAATGTGTGAAAACATTAGAATACTGGAGTATCTTTCTAAAAATTCCGCATTATGTTTTTAGCATCCTTTTTCTTATTCCCACCTTTATTTCGCCTGTTAGTTATATATATAATATACGTATACTCTATATCTTGCTTCTACATTGTTAAGATTTATAGTATTTGTGTTGTTAGTAAGTATAATTACTAGAGTCATAGTTTTAGTTCTATATTTAAATTGATTTGGGCTCACCACCAGTCTTATCACAGTTGCTGTATCTCCTTTATTGCTCACTTTCCATCAGACAGTTTTGAGGAGGGTCCGTAAGTACTATTTCATTCGTTCTTTCATATGGAAATCTGTTTATTGCCCTTCTCCAAGATTAGACTGAATGGGCACCGTTCTTAGATCTTATTTTATTTTGCTTTTAGAGGTGACAAACTGGTTACTTACTGGCTAGTCCAGCTCACTTTGGTGGAGGTCATCGGGAGGACATGACCGCGGGTTCACCCTTGAGCTGGTGGCGTTTATCGGAGGCTCCTCCCCTGGCTCTGGAATGTACTTTCTGCCCACCATTTCCACACTAGGAGCTGTTTCAATGACAGAGCCTTGAGAGAGTAAGGTGTCGTCGAGGCTCTCCGGTCTGCAAACGTGACGACACCTGGTCAAGGCGTAGTTATCAACTGGGAAGATTCGGGCTGGCAGGGGCAGAGACCTGCTCATCTTGTCTTGCAGTCGCCCAAGCCACGTCTCGTAAGTCCCCCCGCTTTTTAAACCAGCCACCTACCAATCTGGAGCGGTCTGCGCCTTTCTTCGCTCTTTCTCTGCCCGCCACCTACGAACCAACACTAACAGACAAATTTTGTTTTCCTTATTTGGGAGAATTAAGACAGAAGTTTGGATTTCTGGATTTTCTTGAAAATATCAAAGGTCTGGTAATAGAACATCCTTTTAACTTACTCCTTTTAGACAAAATTGGCTGTAGCTTTATTTTTTTGGTAATGTGTGTGCTCTTCAGTTCACTGAATCCAATCTGTTTTAATCACTTATATGTCCTGCCTCATCTTTGTGGGCATTCGAGTTTGCAACTCTGGCCTTAGATTTTTTTTTTTTTTTTTGACATCGCTCTATCATTTTATGGCACGGGGTATTGAACTCGTCATTTTACAATGATTTCCCCATTCATTTCTTGGTGGGCTTAATTTATTTGCAATATTTTTTCTCAGGAAGGTCCTATGTATTATATTTCCTAAGTTCTTTCACATTTCGCTGTGTCTGCCTGTTGCCCTGATTTCAAAAACCAACATGTCAGGGTGTAATATATTTTGATATAGTATAATTTTTTTCCTCCAAGATATTGCAGCTACTGCTGTGCTGTTTTGTGGCTTAGTATGTTGATGTGGAGAAGTCTGCAACCAACCTGATTTCCCTCCTTTCAGCTGACTAGCGTTTTCTATCCGGATGGCTGAAAACCTATTTCTTTGTCTTTGAATCTTAACACCTTAACCAGGATATGTTGCAATGTTGATCTTTCTGTATCTTTTTCTCAGTAGGGAAGCTCTGCCCTTTAATTTGAGCTTCTCTCTCATTTCAGGGACTTTTCCTTCTAATATTTCTGAATATTTCTTCTGCTTCATTTGTTTGGGTCACAAATGCAGAGGCATAAAATATCCTTCCATCAGCTTCTTTCTAACTTGTTTTCTGATACTGATATTATCTTGAGCCTTTCCTCTATCCTGTTATTATGACTTTTAATGCTTCTGTCTTGCTCTTTCTAATCTATCAAATAGAGGTGTAATTTTTTTTTGAAGATTTTATTTATTTATTTACTTATTTAGAGTGCAAGTGGGAGGGGCGGAAGGAAAGGGAGAGACACCCTCAAGCGGACTCTGCATTGAGCATGGAGCCTGAGGCAGGGCTCAATCTCAGGACCCTGAGATCATGACCGGAGCTGAAATCGAGTTAGAGGCTCAACTGACTGAGCCACCCAGGCGCCCAGGTGTAATGGTTCTGATGCTGGTGTTGCAGTCCCAGGTGAACTCTGCAGACTTCCTTTATGCCTACTCCTGTTGTTTTAGGGGCTTTCATTTTTTTTTCTTTCATATTGCCAGTAAGTCCTTGCACGCAATGAATCAAATTAAGAGAATCTCTTTAGCGCTTAGAATATGTTTTCTTTCCAAGTATGATTTTTCTGTCCCTCTTGTAGGCCATGTCACTTTTCCTCCCTGTATTTTTGTTGTACTTATGTACAACTGCAATGCTGTTTTTTTTATTCTCACGTGTGCCTACCGCGGGCAGTGTCCAGGTCTTCAACCGCGCTGGAAGCCCTGTGAATTAAGTCTCCAGGATACCGTCTCCAGGAGATGTCTCCACCTTGCCTTTCTCTCTTAGAGCTGCACTCTGAGGCCTGGGTGTTGCTATCACTTAATCTTTTTCTAGCCTCAGGTCATGACAGTAGGGGAGGGGGAAACCTTTTTCTTCTCTGATCTGGGCAAATTTCCTGTTTCACAGTTCACTTGGTCTAAGTGGGAATGGGTTCTCTTCCCAAGTCCTTCAAATGCCTTCTGACTTGTGTGTGATGCCCTGAAGCTTATGCTCCAGGTAAAGAGAGATTGTTTAGATTATTCATGTTCCCTGTTTTATTTACACATTTCTCCCAGCAGTCACGAGTCTATTCACCCTTTCTCCCCAGGCAGAATAGGAAAAGGCTGCATTGCCTGTGGGCTGGAGCGCCATTAACATGTCAGCTGGGGGCCACGGGGAGTTCTACATCCTGCTTCATGTCTCCAGTTTTGGCTCTTGTAGACAGTTTTAATTTTTTTCTTACTCATCTGCTCTCTGCAGTGTACTGCTGGAGATCTTTAGACCCTCTTTTTTTTCCTCTCCAGAGGGCCAAATGGCACTCCCTCCAAGTTTTCTCTTCCTCTGAGTTCCTTTGGTGGAGATGTTTGCTAAGGTGCTCCTTGACTTTCTCACCAGCAGCCCGCTCTCCCAGCTTCCTCTATTTTTAGAAATATTAGTAACATCTTGAGGACTTCCTTGACTCATCTCCTTTCCCTACCATTTCTTCTGAGAGATGCAGATAAGGTTAAAGGACTTCCTGAACCAAATAAGCATCTTTTATTTATTGGCTTGGCCGTCTCTTTTCAACATTTATGTCATGTGTTTTTGTTCCTTTCATCAGGTGTTGGAGTAGGCAGATTCTCTCATTGTCTGCTATCCTCCCTGGGAGGTCCAAACTCGTTTGCCATTCTGTCTTTCTTTTTTCTCCTTTTTAATAAGATGGGCCAGTATATATGCATTTTTAAAATTTTTCTACCAGGACATGTATTTCTCTGGCTGTTTAAGAAATTGAAAGTACTATGTCGAAGCAGATTTTATATCATTTATTTAAAGTTGTTATAACTATGTTTGTAACACAGTGAACCACAGTTTCTTTTTTGAGCTACTTACGTCAGTTTTGCCGCCCGAGTTATGCTGGCTTTATATAAGGACACGGGAAGTTGAAATATTTTTATGCATTCTGAAAAAGTTTAAACAGCATGGGAATTCTTAAGTTTTTGAAGATTTAGTTCACCTTACTCATGTATCTGTCTGGTCCCAGTGGCCATTTCAGGGGTACATTCTGATAACTGTTTCATTACTTATCATGGTTATCAATCTATTTTTGGTTCTTGAATTAATTTTGGTAATTTCCTAGAAAATTACACATTTTATCCACATTTTTCATGTTTGGCATCTCAAATGTTTATAATTTTTCGATCCGTGCTTATAAAGCATTTCTCATTTCTTCCTCCATCTTCCATGATTTCATGGGGCCTGTTTGTGAGAAAGATGACATAAACTGTTAAGGTCTCACAGTGCGTGTCTCATCTTTCCACCCCCTCCCTTTTGCAGGCCAGGGTGTTTGTTCTCTTCTTTTTGGGGCAATGACGAGTGGATTATTCATACAGCGATTAGTCAGGCTTGGTTGCCTGATCTCATGTCCCCCCTTTGCCCCACAACTACCGCTTATCGCAGAGTCCCGGAGCTCCGCCTCTGTCTTTCCTGCGGCTGTCACAGTTAATCTCCCATTCTCATCTTCCTCTTACTTCCCACTCTATGTCTCCTGACTGTATCAGTACCATCAACGGCAATGACTAAGTTTTATTGTTCTTTGCTCCCTACAAAGTGCTTCCTCATACTTTTCTTTCATTTGCTCTTCAAAACCTTCCTGCAATCTCTTTTCTTAAATCTTCACTAAGACATACGTTTTAGAGGTTAGTGATTAAACAAATCCACGCAACTCATGGAGCTGTACTCATCCCAGACCTCCTAGCCCACGCCTCACGCTCTTTCTACCACACGGTGCTGCAGGACGCAGCTCTGATGCATTGCTCTCAGCAGTGGCAGTTCAAGCAATAAAAAGTCCTGGGTCAGGTACAATAAAAAGTCCTGGATCAGAGGTCTATAAGGTGCACCTAATTGAAATAGAGACCCTGGGATCCAAGTAGGTGGAGAGCATCTTTGCTACAGAGTAAGAATGAACAATGTGTGGTTCCCAGATATCCACACTTAAGGACATATGGGCTCCCAAATATTCTTTTCTCTTTCCGAAGTATTCCGCAACTGGACAATAGTAACAGGACAAACATTACAGAGGTTCACAAATCATGAACAGCTGCAATAGCAAATCCTCCCTTCCTCTGGAGTGTTTTATCAGAGCTTGTGTGCTCCTGGCTTAGTGCTAAATGCTTCACCAAGGGAAGCAATCCACGGGTGGAAGCAGCCATGCAGATCAGACGATTAAGTTTGTTTCCAGTGGATCAGGGTCTCACCGAATGGCCTCAGATAAAAGAGGAAGCTGCAGGCGGAAAACCGTGACCTCCAGGGACTGGCTGAAGCAGAAAGGCAAATAGGTGGTAGCAATGTAATGATAATTTTTCCCAAGAGAAAGTCAAATTAGACCGCTTTTCAGTGAACATGAGAAGCACAGCACACATTAGTTCAGATCAAGTTTTTAGCTTCTGAGTTTGGGTTCCTCAGGTTATTTCTTGACTTTTTTTAAATCCCTGAAATCTAGAACACTCCCAATGATTCAAGTTTCTCTCCTTCTTTAGCCACCATGCAGGCCATCACCAGACATAAACCTATTTGCTTAATTTAGCTTCAGTCCAGTGCATTTAACATTTCATCAGGAATTTATGATTTTACTACTTTGAACCCCCAGTGGTAGGATGGATGGTTCCAAAGAAGAGGTCTTATTTCTCGTGGAAATATATAAACTTGTAAGGGTGCCTTGTATTTGATCCCTGTGCCCTTTGCTCTTCTGTACAACATGGCATTTGACTATTAGTGTAATTTGTATAGATTAAACATAATAGAGCTGTGTAATTTTAAAAATAATACTGTACTTGTTTCTGTTATGCATTTATTTATTTATTCATTCACACCGTCATTCAAAAGATAGTCACTGAGGTCCCTTATGGTGTTCCAGGCACTGTGTTACTTCCTGGGGATACAGCAATGAACAAGACAACCACAAATTCAGCTTTCAAGAAAATAGTGCCTGTGGGATACTCAGTGCCTCAGGAATAGCCAAGAGGAAAGAAGAAATAGACATCATATCTTTGCGTTCCATAAACTTGAACCACAATCATATTGGCCCAAATGAGTGTGTTGTTGGTCTCTACAGTTAAAAAACATGTAATATTAATGTCTTCAAGGTTCACTCCAGTGTACAACACTCTCCATCACTCTGTTGTATATATCTGACCTGTTTCTTTATTTACTCTAGATTTGTGGCTCCCGAGGGTGCTGCAATTTCAGACATTTAGACTTAAATCCTGAAAACTTAGAAAGTTGTGAAGGAAGTAAAAGAGAGAAAAGGGTTCTTGGGCCCCAGAGAAATGTAGGTACGAAAGTGGGGAGCTTGGGGTTTGTTGTCAACCACGCACTGGAACGAGATCACCCTTCAACCCAAAGGACAGAGAGAAATGGACTGTCCGTGGATGCCAGGGAAGTGGGTAATTTTGCCTTCTGGGAGGGGGTAGCAAGAATGTAAAGAATTGCTCTGTGGGACCTTTAGTCATACTGGTTTGTAGGAAGCTCACAGCAGATTCTCATGGTAATGGTGTCGCAAGGAAGTAGCAGATCCTGGCTATGGAATGAGGTCCATGACACCCCAACTGTGGTATCTGTTGATTGATGACCAGTATTTGAAGACCACAGAGCACTAAACCCTACATCATGCCTGGGCCTAGCTATGGTCCTTGAACTTTCAGTTATCACAGCCCTGGGGTCAGGGGGACACCTCACCCATAACTGAAGTCACATTTCCCCAGCTGGTACAGCACTTGGATTTGGCAATGAAGTTGAATACTGGATAATCGGGAGCCTGGTATTTTCTGGACGCTGCAGTCAGTGGACTGAGATTCACATGTGCTTTACTTGCTTAGAGAAGGGAGCTTCCATCACTTCCCATTAGAGGGAGGAGGGGAGGACGGGAGGACGGGAGGATCATCATATTCCTGGTGCAGAATAGTTTTTCCTTGTAATCTGTCTTAGTTGCTGTCATTTATGAAGGGCTTGGTGTATGAGCTCTCTTTTTCCCTTTTAAGTTTGCATTGTGGATTTTTCTTTTTTCTGTTGTCTTCTTCATTCTCATATCCCTTGGTTCAGTTTGACCACATGGAGTATTTCTAAGACTGTAATTCTCCTTCATAGCATGGCTGTTGGGAAGTCCCTTGTTTCTCAGGACTCACAGGCTCAGCTCCATCCCATGGCTGTCTTTCCCACCTCTTCTACTCACTGCCCCACCAGAGCTGTCCTCTGAACAGCTCTAAGCTGCTCCTGCTGAAGATGGAGGTGTCCGAAATGTGGTCAACCAGCAGAGTCAGCTGACCCTGGGGACTTCTTAGAAATGCACGTTCTCAGGCCAGAGCCCAGGCCCAGTGAATCAAAAAGCTGTGGGTGGGACCCAACAGTCTGCCTTTTAACAAGCCCTCTGGGGGACTCATGTGCTTGTTTAAGTTTGAGATGCTCTTCTGACAAGGAATCACTTTAACATTTACATTGATGTGGATGGAACTGGAGGGTATTATGCTGAGCAAAATAAGTCAATCGGAGAAAGAATTATCATATAGTGTCACTCATATGTGGAATATAAGAAACAGCACAGAGAATCATAGGGAAAGGGAGGGAAAACTGAATGGGAAGTCATCAGAGGGGGGGAAAACCATGAGAGGCTCTTAACTATAGGAAGCAAACGGTTGCTGGAGGGGAGGTGGGTGGGAGGATGGGATAATTGGATGGTGGACATTAAGGAGGGCACTTGATGTGATGAGCACTGGGTGTTGTACACAACTGATGAATTATTGAGCTCTACATCTGAAACTAATGATGTACTATAGTTGGCTAGTTGAATTTAAATTTTTAAAAATCTTCCAAAAAAATAAAACCAAAAAGAGAGAATGTGGTGTCCTGTGGCAGGCAACAAGGGCAAGGGTCCCTGTGGGTGAGAGTGCAGCTGGCTTTTATGAAAAAACATACATGCTCAAACACATGATTGAGTCTTCAAGCTCTCTTGTATAAATTACAGCTAATTTCCTCTACACTTAAACCAAAGTGAAATGTTTTGACCTGTGGGCAACTTTTAGGAAAATCCTAAGGGCTTGAGATTTTATTATTTTTAGTCCTCCTTGCCACATTATCTCAGTTAATTGATTTTCCATCGCATCACAGATATTTTCACTGATACGTGCTGCATGTTATTTGATTATTTAATCATATTATTATTGGCCAAAAAAAAAAGAAATATAAAAAGAAAAAAGATTCGACTTTGCAGAAAACATGTGGAAAGTTAGACGGAAATTCTTGTGTGAAGTGTTGCAAGAATACTATAGGTTTTCTTCTGGTAATTATGAATGCTCTTGATGAAACTCTTCATAAAAACAAGTGCAGAAAGATGAGATTTTAAAAAAACTGAAAACTGGACAAATTTAATATTTCCAGCAAGCGAGTCAGCAATCAGCAAGATTTTTTTTTAGCTTCTGTGTTTCCATAACATGCAAAGATTTGCTGCCTACTTGTTTGCATTTTCACTCAGCAGTCTAACATGAATGGAGTGCCTCACTTTTTCTCAGCCAGTAAAGTATTGATTTTGCATCACAAGGGGAAAATATAAATGTAGGTCTTTCTAAGATGATCTCAACCACAATGTTAGAAAATTGCTAAGTGTTAGAAATCTCAAGTACAGTATTGGCAGAGAGCAAAGGTTCACAATTTGTGATGCATAGTGTAAAATCCCTAGATTCTGTTTTTAATAATCAAACCAAATCAAAATGGTGGGCCTGTTTAAATCTTTATTAAAAAAACCCCAGAACCATCAAACCTCCTGGGGTAATACATTTGAAAGAGGGTGAATTATCAGTATAGATGAGGAAGCATGAATCCTGAACATTCCCAAAATTTAAAATAAAATTCCCTGTGGGTCAATCACTAACTCTGAAAAATATCTGCTTCCTGAATTCCCCAAGAATACTGACTCTTATTTAAAAATGCATTTAGGATAGGACTACCTCTTTAAGCATATTATGAAAAATTTTCCCTCCTGTGTTACAGGTGGTTCATTCCTGAGTACCTATTTTTCCTTTGTGGCAGCAACCACCCACTCAGGGTCCCTTCCACACTGATGTGAGTTGTGTTTCACTGGCGATGCTGTTATATATTAGCATTCACTGGCTCTTGTCTTTTCCTTCCATTGCCTTGAGGGAGGGCAGTATATAGGCATCAGATTATTGTTTTAAAACAACGGATGGGGTTGTTGGTTCAAGGGAAGTGAGAAGATTTACTTTATTATCAAAATCGGTTTGTTCTTGAAGCTGTTTGTTCAAAAGAAAGTCAAGTGGAAATGTTCATGTTTCAATCAGGAGGAAAATAAATGTTGTTTGTGTGTAAGTAAAAATACTAAAGGAAAAATAAGATGTTTTAAAACGCAGAGCAATTGTGTCTGGGTTTGTCCCCATGATAGTGGCCAATATGAATAATTGTGCATTAGAAGTTAAATCAGGTGGGATTTCCAATTTGACATTGCCTTCACTCTCCTCTTCCTCCTTCCCTTCCGTGTTATTCTCCTCCCACCCCCATCTCCCACCACTTTGTTCTCTGGTATATTTATTTGGAGGATGTAGGCATCATTAAATTAAAAAAATTTTTTACTTACCTAATATAGGCGAATAAGTGAGCATGGTGTAGAGATATGAAATGGAAGAAGAGTGAGCCCCTGTGGGTAAACAGAAATGCAGTGCTCAAGGAGCCAACAATTTAGTAGTGATGCAGACATGGCTGCAAGAATTATAACACAAAGCAGAGCATGCTATATAAAGCTATAAACATAGTTTAGTTTGTAACCAGGGGCACCATTGCATGATACAAGGGGGAATTCATGCTTGTTTTTATAGAAGAGATAATTTTGAGCTGGATCTCAAAGTATGGATAATATTTGAGAGGTGAAGCTGGAAGGAAATGCTATTTGACATGAAGGTAACAGGTGGGAAACATGACTTAGATGGGGATGCATATGTCATGAATTATGGTTTTGGAAGAATCATTAATACAAATGAAAATACTCACACTATAAAAAGACTTAAGTAAAAGGGTGTAAAAAATACTAAGTGCTTGACAGAATGCCTCAAATATGGAAGGCAGGAACCTGAGATGGTCTGTTATATCCTCCCACCCATCTCTTCCTCCACCCCGATGACAATGGGGTTATTCTAGTTGAGAAATATATTTTTTCTTTTCTTTTTAAAGATTTTATTTATTTATTTGAGAGAGAGAGAATGAGAGAGGTAGAGATCACGAGCAGGGGGAGAGGTAGAGGGAGAAACAGATTCCCCGCTGAGCAGGGAGCCTGATCCAGGGCTCCATCCCAGGACCCCAGGATCATGACCTGAGCCAAAGGCGGAAGCTTCACTGATGGAGCCACCCAGATGCCCTCTTTTTCTTTTCTTTTTTTCTTTATTTAAAGATTTATTTATTTATTTATTTTAGAAAGAGAGAGAGAGAAAAAAAAAGAGAGAGAAAGCTCACATAAGTGGGGGGAGGGGCAGAGGGAGAGAATCTCCATCACACTTCCTGCTGAGTGCAGAGCCTATGCGGGGCTTGATCCCACAACCCCAAAGTCAGGACCTGAGTGGAAACCAAGAATTGGACACACAACCAACTGAGCCACCAAGTCGCCCCAAGAAATATATTTTGTAACTTAGAAGCCAGGAAGTGGAGATGATAATAGGGTAGTAGGCTGTAGGAGCACTGAAGTCTACGAATTTGTCCATAAAACACCAAAGCACTGCAAAATTTCAGACCGCATTTAATCAGTCAAATAATTGGTCACTCACTGTATATGTTCCATATATTATTTGTCCAAATTAACTCAGTTTGGGTTTAACATTTTACAAGCAAAATGGGTTAATGAGGCAAATTTTAGAATTAAATGTACTGGATATTTTGAAATCATGTAGACCCAGCCTATATAAAAAGAATCTGGGCCAGTGACTTGGCTGGAATTATTGTTAAACAAAAGCCATAGCACTTTGTCATGGGGTTGAATTTAGTTTTCCTACCACGTTTTTTTTTTTTCAAGTGAGTCACTAGAACAACATCCTGACCCCACAATATGTTACCAACGAAAGCAAATCTTTATTTTTCTCTGGTTTCTCTTTGCAGCCAAGCAAGGCTTTGGCTGTATTATATTCATCAGCAAGAAATCCCCAAATACCAAGAAGCATACCAACATCTGCATGGGCCATGGATTCAGGACAGATTTCAAATCCTGGAAGAGAGAATTAATCTCCTCCTCTTCTTGGGCATGCTCTAAAGCAAAAAATGATTTCGCTGACCCATGTCAGACTTAACACTTTGTTTCTCAGAAACAGAAAAGGATCTCCTGCAGGTCTCATTTGTTGAGGATGGCTGCATACAGAGCATGAAACAGGAAATTGGCCTTTGCAGTGTGCAGAAAGGAGTCTTTGGCCATGGTGTAGCCTTGTCTAAGACTCTTAAAGCTAGCATTCCTGCTGAGGCTTACCCTGAGTGTTTACATGTCAAGATCAGATGAAACTTTTTCCCTTTTCCAAGTCAGCACTGCTGTTCTAAGAGGTCAGCAAACAGTATTTACCTTTAGCAGGGGACATGGCAACAATCAAAACATTAGGTATGGGTATAAAACAGGTGGAGACCCATTTATCATTATCTCACAGTCTGGATCTCCATACACATAGTCATTGGTAGGGAAGTAGGAATTTTTGTTGACTCAGATCCCAAACTGCAGCAACATGGTCTCCACAGTGAACTCCTCAGCGGCTACTTAGGACAAGGACAAGACTGGCAGGAATGCCAGACGTGTTTGAGCTAGGATAGCAGGTGGCTTTGCATGCATGTCTACAGGCCCTGGTGCAGCCAGAAGGAGCTTGCACAAGACCAGATGTGGGCTTTTGTTGTACTTAAAACAGTAATTTTGTTCACCTCTGGATATAAAATAAGAAATTCTCTGAGTCCTTATACTGAAGGAAGACATAAATTATGATCGTGTTTTCCACACTTTAATATATCCCGAACAGAGAGCCTAATGGTTCAAAATGGCTTATGGTGAGAAAATGTTATTTATTGACATAGTATTTAAATTTCCTTCCTCTACTGTTTAAGTCAGGCTAGTGTTAAAACTCAACATCTGGAGACAACATCCAAGAATATTGTAGGTTTGTTTTTTTTTTTTTTTTCCTGGCACTGTTATGCTCACTATGTCTTTCAAATTTTCCTCACTGCATAAAGAGATCTATGATATCTTTCTTTTTTCATTTTTCCTACCTTCAGAAAAGAGAAATTCTTGGTCCATATTTCTTTCTTCTTCTTCTTCTCCTTCTCCCCCTCCTTCTCTTCCTCCCCCGCCCCCCCTTATCCTTCTTCTCCTTCTCCCTCTTCTTCTTTTTAATGTAGGTTCCACACCCAGCATGGAGCCCAATGCAAAGCTTAAACTCATGACCCTGAGGTCAAGACCTGAGCTGAGATCAAGAGTTGGGTGCTCAACCAACTGAGCCACCCAGGCGCCCCAGGAGAAAGAAGAAGTTTTTAACTAATGGTGACAGTTGAAGCTCTTTGTGAGTCTTTTTGGTTCATTCTCTTCTAAAATGACTAGATCTATAGTCTCAAGTTCCACAAAACTCAAGGTGACCTTCAAGCTTTGCTTCCTGATACTTTAGTATAGAGCTCTGTTGCTCAAATGAGGTGGACTTAGGTTCAAATCGTGGTTCCATCCTTTACTAATTATGTGAACATGGGCAGCTTATTGCTGGGAGATAGTTCTCCATTGTTCTCTTGTGTGTCTTCCCATTTTTCAAGCAGAGGCACTGACCGCCTCTGTTTCAGAACTTGTTTCAAGCATGTTTGTGTAATGAATAACCTTTGAAGATAGAGATAGTGTCTCCTGCTGGAGCAAAGGGCAGGCATGCATAGTTTCCATTATAAAACTTCCATAACACACTGTAAAAATTCCTGCAACACGTTATAAAATTCCTCTAAGTCAATCTATGCATCTGCAGGTGTTACCTGACGCTCTTTGTGTTGCTCTGTGAGAATTAGAATTCAGGAACTTGGCAAAAAAAAATGGTGATACTCTGGCTACTGCTAGTGCTGTGAATAAGTCCTTTGTCTCTGACTCAGGAGTTTCATGCCTTCTGCAAGCATTAATGAAACTATGGCAGGGTAGCTTGTTAGCTTCCAAGTATGATAAAATATCAGACTCTTGACAGTTTTTGACACTTACTATAATAACAGTATTATTCTTCAGGATCCTCACTTATAAACCAGACTTTACAGATTGTATGACATACTCGAGCGAGGACAGTGAGCTCAGTACTAATCATACAGTAGGCCCACAATCAGTATTTGCCAATGTTATTATTTAAGTGATAATTTCCCCCCCATCTTAAATAAACCAATTCTTATGTATAGTCTTATTTTGAAAGAAAGCTTCTGTTAAAAGATTCTGCTAAGAAACATATAATTTCAAGATATTCTTCCCTAAATGTAGGTCCTTTGAGAGTCATTTTCTTTCATCTATAAGAGTCACACTTTCTCCTCTCATTTTTTTTTGCAGTACAATTTTATGTAAAATCTTGAATGAATCTAATGTAGAAACTTCCATTCCAAACAAAACAAAACAAAAACAACCCACCAAAATTCCCTTGTTTGCTCCCATGGAAAGTGCAGGGGGAAAGGAGACGTTGCAACAACTTTCTTCACTTAGTTTGGCTTATGATTAAAATTTTAATTTCTAAAATATCTTCTCTTTATTTCTCAAGAGAATGAGGTGGAAAGCAACTAGAAAAAGCACCAGAAAAGCTGGTTTCAACTGACGTGTCAGCCTGACCGTGTGAGAGCCTAAGTCTAATGTGTAGCTTATTGCTGCCCTTGATACATGAAGACAGAAGACATATAAGTTGTAGATATAATTATGTGATGGTTACTATTTTTTAAAAGAGCCTCCTCCTCATATCCCTTTTACCTATAACGAAAAGTCATAGTTGTTTGGCCTGGTTTTATAGGCCCTTCTGATCTGTCCAGCTTCACCTTCAGTACTTCTGCTTCAATTCTTTAACTTCTTCACAGGCCTTGAACACTGTTGGCTATTCCCCTCTCCACACATTTCAGACACACCTCTCTGTCTGGTATGTCTTTCCCTTCCTTCCACTTAACACACAATCCCATTCAGCTCAAGTTTCTCTTTTTCTGGGACCCTTCCTGGCTTTATCCAAGTAGAATTGGCTTTATCCTTTTTTCGGATCATTATTTAGACCATTATTTAGCTATGGTCTATTTCACCTAACTGATTGCTAGCAGCTTGAGAGTAGGGATTGTCTTACTCATTTGTTACGTCTTTTTTGACATGAACAGTGTTGGCAAGTGGTAGATTCTTTTCTTATCAATGGGACAGAGAATGGAACTGGTCAGCTGTTCTGAGATTTAAGCCATGGAATTTGTTTCATTGGTGCTTGGTTAACCTCACTGGTTCTCAGCATTGGTTGCTCATTGGTATCACATGGAGAGCTTTGAAAAAGTACCAGTTGTGTGAATCTAGGTACTCTGATGGCATCACTTACACACCATGGATTACATTAGTTGGTTTTCAGTGGAGTCCAGGGGTTGTTAATAATAATAGTAGGCACTTATATAGCTCTTACTGTTTAAAGTACTATTTCAGGCACTGTTTTAAGCACTTTGTTTACATTAATTTATAAGCATTTTTTTTGAAAGTCAACATTGAGAACCACTACAGTCTGGCTAAATGGCCAGAAATTATATGAAAATATAATCACTGAGGTTGTAATAAAATAATGAGACCTAATGATAGAACTCAGCTGGATTCTTTTAGCAGAGCCATGTTTTTTGTTTATTTGTTTGTGTTTGTTTTAAACTCAATACAGGAGTAAAAAAGTAATTCCAATGTGTGTAGTGTGATGAGTTGTGGTTAGACCAGAAGACCTTTTCAGTGACTGCGGGAAGAATTCAGATTGCTGAAGAAGTTAAACATTAAGAGTCACTTTTCCAGCTTAAGGTCCAGTTCTCATGAGACAACACTTTATTAACCAATTTGCCATAAAAATGTGTCTTTGCTCACTGGAGCTTTTCAGTTTTGAAATGGTGAAGCTAATTTGATTTGACATCTTTGCCATTATTTAAAAGAAATGTAACATCTGGGAAAAAAAAAAAGACTGTAATGATTTAAGTAAAGTGATGCTATAAGAGGTTTATAAAAAGCAGTCCTAGGTTAAAATAGCAAGTTTTAGTAAGAACAGTAAGAATAGCAAAAGGGGGATTTTATGTATTGTATTTAATTGTGTAAAGGATGTTTTCATAAAAAACACATTATAAAACTAGTTTGTTTTGCATTAAAACATATTTTTCTAGCTATCATAAGAAACATTACTAATATGGTTCGGGCCACCCTCAGTACTGCTCAGAGCTTCCTTACTAGTCTTCTTGCTGCTTTGCTCTCTTCTCCCATCCACCCTTCCTGCCTGCCGGTCATCCGTCATTACAGAGGCCAGGTGTGCATGGAGGGTTAACCTCAGTGAAGCCAAGTAGACTTGGCAGTGGAACTGGAATAAACCTACCCACTTGGGTGGTACAGGGAGTAGGAGAAGAGTCTCATAAAACTCAGTGTCTACAGAGCAAGGTAACAGGGGGCCATTTGATGGCAGCCACTGAATATCAAAGAGAGCCAACCCAGAGTAACTCAAATGGCCTAGAAACAGGAGGAGCATGACTATATGGAAGCCAGATAAAACAGCACTGGAAGATATACCCAGGCATTAAGAGATAATTCATGCCTGCCACAGCAGGCCCCAGCCGTAGCAGGTTGGATTTTACTTCCTGTGGTGGATGAGGGTTGTTTCAGGATCAGTTTGTACTCCAATATGTTCTAAGGTGTCAGTAGGGCTATCAACGAAGGACAAAAGCCAGGGTCTAATTACTAGAATTGAGAATAAGGTGGACAGGGTATTAAAAATAAGACAATCAGTTATTAGCCCTAAAGCACAAACTGCAGATAAGTTTTAAAAGTGAGTTGATCTTAGGTCTCAGAATCAGACATGAGTTCCTTAGGTGACCAGGTCCCACCTATTGGTGATGATGGTCAAGTAGTTTAGATGTAGGTAGAAGACGGACGCCATGTGTGAGATATAGAAAAAGCACATCTTCTTAACATTTAGCTCTGATCTTTCTAATCCATTTTCTTCAGTGGCTCCCTATTGATTATAGAAAAGCCAGTTTCATTAATCTGACATGCAAGGCCTTCTGTTTATCTGGTTTCAACTATTTTTTATTCTCATTTCTCATCATATAATCTTTCTCCAACTCCAGCACCTACTTGCTTTGCATGTAGCCTACAATTTTATAATCCAGGCTAATCAAGTATTCTTTGTCTTAATACACCCTTTACTGACTTGATGTTTTTTTCAAAAATTTCCCCTTCATATCTATCCATCATATTGGCGGTAATTTATTTTTCCTTTTTTCCCACCGTTACAATTGACATGGCTTTTCAAGCAAAGGGTCATGTTGGCCTCATTCATTATAATATCTTCCATCAAGCCCAATATAGTGGGAGAGACAAAACCACAGGTTTTAAAAGACCTAATTTATTGACCTAATGTTTTGACATTACATATATTTTTAAAATTATGTTAATTTACACACATTTTGTATCTTTGTAGACTTTATTAGACTTGATGGAAAAACCCATATTCTTCTTTAGTAAAATCCGAAGACTTATCAGTGATTTAGGAACAAATAAGAAAATTCACATTTTTAAGAACTTCAATATTTAGTTGCACAGTACCTGTTTGTATGTGTATTGTTTATTCCATTCCATTATATAATACACAGACTTTTGTGTGTGATTGGGTTTTCATGATACTCAGAAAGGCAAAGCCATGATAACATAATTTTTTGAACTTAGAAGACAAATAATTAACTTGGATTAAAAAAATTCCATAATAGAACTAGACATTACCTTGAACCATTAGTATCAACTAATAGCAATTACTGAACAATTGCTTACAAATGAGAAGGGGTTGATCAGGATTCAAAGCTTATTCTCAGTATTATAAGATCAGTAGTTGTCCAACAGGCATGATTTTTACTTGCCTCTCAGGGACATATAACAATGTCTGGAGACATTTTGGGTTGTCACAAATGGGGGAGATGCTACTGGTATCTAGTGGGTAGAGGCCAGGGTTACTGCTTAATGTTCTGCAATGCACAAGATAGTTGCCCACAGCGAAGGCTTACCTAGTCTGAAATGTCAGTAGTGCTGAGACTAAAAACTGGATGTAGGCCAAGGCTAATATCTGGTCTATTGAAATTAACTTCAAAAATATATATAGTTCCACGAAAGTGTCAGCTGTAGGAGTATATTCATTCCAGAAAGTCACCCAACGTTAATCAAAGTAGAAATTACATAAGGTACAATTAAGATGTGGAATCATGACCTTTCAGAGACTGTGGATTCCTACTACGTTGAAATGTACTGTTTTGACTTTCGCTTAGTAGGTAAGTCAGATCCTCAGTCTAAGAACTAATTTCATAGTGCGGAGGGTTTTGCAGTGGTCGTATAAGTTGTGCTTGCTTGTGGTTTGGATTTACGTGTGGTTGAGCTATGTATTTCCATAGTTTCACTGAATTTCAGGTTTTGCTTTATGGAATAATACTGGTAAATGGAACAATCCAAATAAGGTGGTTAGATGCTCATCTAATGTAACTTTGAAACTTGTCTTTCCGTTTTAAGGCTTTGCATCAGTTGGGCTTTTATACTTTATGTCAAACTACTTGTAACCCAAGTGATTTAAATAAAAACTCTGCAAGGTGAGGTCAGTGTGCACTTCAAGGCCAGGGCAAAAGACTTTGCCATTTGTTTTCACTGTTTTGTTTGGCCTTATCCGTTAAACCAGATGGATAAGCAGAGCACATATGGTGTATGAACTGGCTGGGGCTCCCAGCAGGTCTGAGCTGTGAACTCCGTGGCCTGCTGCTGTGCTTTCATGTTTGAGTTCAAAATTCCCCTACTCATTTGTTCAGGGGCAGAGGCCAGGCTCATCTAAGCTCAGCAGGAAGCAGCCACTCTGAAATCCAGAATGTTCATCTAGGAGGAACAGGCTTTCACTGACAAAGGCCTTCTCATCCACGGTCTGTACTCTCTTCCTCTGTACCACTGGGTTCCCTCTCTAAGGATTAAAGAACAATGTAGGGACACAATTCCTGACTCAGACTTGTGGGCAATTCCATTTTGAATCCAGTTCTGGCTCTGGATTGAATTTTCTTCTGGCTAGCCATGTGGTCACTTCCAGAGGGAGAGAAACTGCTACGCAGGTTTGTAAAGATCGGGAAAACAAAGGCCAGCTCTAGTCTTGACAATAGTAGCTCTGGTCCAAATGGAATGTTTAGCCTGGGACCATTGTCTTGTGGTTAGTGTTGTGGAAATACTGGTCCTTTCTAGGGGTGAGCCATCTCGGTGAGATGGTGTGGATCAGGCCACTAGTATAACTTGTTTACTTTTGCTTCTGTTGTATTGGATGGTTCTGGTAACTTTCACATTTTACACAGTGGTCCTGTATTTAGGAGGCTATAGTGGTTTTATGAGCTCATGAGTAGTCATGAGCATGGATTTTGGAATCAGAAAGATTTGGCTTGACTCACAGTGTCTATCACATGTTAGCAAAGAAAACTTGAAAGTTATTTATGCCTGCTGAGTCTAAATTTCTCCACTTAAAAATTGATATAATAACGCCTCTGTAACTCGATCCAATGAAATGTTGTATTGTGTTGTGATGAGAGTATGTACTCCAGAGCCAGACTGCTTGAGATTGAATACTGGCTCTGCCATTTACCAGCTGGCTGACCTTGAATACAATGCTTCTCCTTTCTGTGCTCTGTGGAGATAATAACAGGATCAGTTTAGGGGGTTGTTGTCAGGATTAAGAGACTCTCTGTGCAGAACACTTAGAACAATGTTGGGCATCTTGTAGTGCTTAATAACCATTAGCTAAATCATTCTTGCGAGGGTGAACTTTTCTCAGTAGCAGAGAAATCCTTTCATGAGTATGTATTCATTACCCACGTGTAGAGCATTCATAAATGTCCAGGCACACCTCAGAGATATTGTGGGTTGGGTTCTAGACCACTGTAGTAAAGCAGATGCCTCAACAAGGTGAGTCAAATGAAAAGTTATGCTTATACAATATTGTAGTTTATTAATTCTGCAAGAGCATTGTGTCTAAAACAACAATGTACATACCTTAATTAAAAAACACTTTGTCACTAAAAATGCTGACCGTCTTCTGAGTCTTCAGTGAGTCATCATCATTTTGTTGGTGGAGGTCTTGCCTCGATGTTGATGGCTGCTGACTGATCAGAGTGATGGTTGCTGAAGATGGGGGTGGCTGTAGCAATTTCTGAAAATAAGACAACAATGAAGTTTGCCACATCAATTGGCTCTTCTTTTTGTGAATGATTCTCTGAAGCCTGTGATGCTGTTTGATAGCATTTTACCCACAGTAGAACTTCTTTCAAAATTGGAGTCAATCTTCTCAAAGTTTAGCACTGCTTTATCATCTGCATTGATGTAACACACCCTGGATCCTTTGTTGTCATTTCAGCGATATTCACAGCACCTTCACCAGGAGTAGATTTTATTTCAAGAAACCACTTTCTTTGCTCATTCATAAGAAACAACTGCTCATCCCCTGAAGTTTGATCATGAGCCTGCAACAATTCAGTCCCGTCTGCAGGTTCCGCTTCTAGTTCTAGTTCTCTTGCTATGTCCATCACACCTGGGTTACTTCCTCCCCTCGTCTTGGGCCTTCAGTTCATAAAACACACAATATCTGTGATGTACACTAAAGCAAAGCACAGTAAAGCAAAGCATAATAAAATGAAGTATGCCTGTATTACATAGAAACAATTTTGAAAGCCCTAAAATATTGCAGTATTTGGGTAATTTCTCAGTTTTCCACTGTACCGTGAAGTTACTTCAGATACATAAATGGCCACTTGACCAAGGTATCTGGTATTGTTTTTCAAGTTGAGTAACGGTTTAAGGAAAGTGTACACTCATACACGTGCACACACATGCGACAGCTGTAGGTGAGAATTGGGTCTAATGAAATCCAGCAATTGAAGAGGGCCTGTCACAACTCGAGCATTAGAAATTTTTGGCTCTAGGGGCACCTGGGTGGTTCAGTCAGTTAAGTGTCTGCCTTTGGCTCAGGGCGTGATCCCAGGGTCCTGGGATAGAGCCCCACATTGGGCTCCCTGCTCAGCGGGGATTCTGCTTCCCCCTCTCCCACTCCCTCTGCTTGTGTTCTCTCTCAATCTCTGTCACACAAATAAATAACCAAATCTTAAAAAAAAAAAAAAAAGAAATTTTTGGCTCTAGATGCCCCTAGAAAATGAAGGGTCCAATGGCCACAGTGATTCCAAATCATCTGCTATTTTCTCCTTCGTTGTCACTGTGCTCATCTGCTCCAGGAGGATGTCCCATGCATCATCCCTCCCAAACCTCCATCTGCCCTTGAACCAGCTGCTCATTTCTAACTCTTTTCTTCTAACTACTCTGGCTGGGAAATCAAGTCCAGTTACACCATGTATATTTTAAAAAGGGAAGACCTGTTTACTCTTATGCTACGCTTAGTCCTGACAAGTTTGGATTTCCAATACACAGTAGGCACACTTTTTGGTTGATACTCTGATAGATAATATAAAACGACCAGATTGCTCACTTCTGTGCATGCGTTTCATGAAATTTATTTGTTTGAAAAGAGGAAAGAAGAAATGCAAAATGGATTATGAAAACCAATATATCTCATATCTAGGTTATGATAGCAAAGTTTCATTTTCAGATAGAAAAAGCCACGTGTTGTTTAATTGATAAAAAAATAATTTACTGAGAGATTATGTATGATGGCTTAATATCTCTTCCTGAGTCTAATGGGGTTTTAGATCTTAAAAAAGATGCTAAAACAAACTGTAAAAAACTTTCAAAGATTCCTTGTATGAAAATAAGTTTTAGGAATGTGTAACTTAAAGGAACTTCATTTAAAGTTTAGCTGGTATCTGTTGCTTGCAGTAAGCTGAAGTAAAAACTGTCTAATTTTTAAATCAAAATTAATGCGTAAAATGTTTTACCTTATTCTTACAATGCAGAATCAAAATGATTTAGATTTTAACTTTGTAGAAGCTTGGAAATTTTTCAAGTCAGTTGTGGCATCACGACGAAATTCCAGGCATGGTGAGGAAGGGTCTTCAGAACTTCAAAACTTCTTTCAAAACAGAAAGGCATTTTTTACATTGTTCGTGTTTTCATTTCATTTGGCCTGGGCAGCTTCCTGCCTGTCTTGTCATAACTACCATGTTAAATTTAGTTGTATGTTCAGAAAATGGAGAAAAATGTTCACCACTGGCAGGTGAAAACAGGAAATAAAAATATTGACTCGGGGTGTTCCCAGGACAATTAAACAGCTAATGAAAGGATTATAGTCCCTAAGGCCACCATGAATAGGAAAGCGGGCATAAGTACCTCATTTAGCATCCAGTTGATTCCAATTCATGATGCCTGTAATTTCTGGCTATGTAAGTAACGTGGCAAAATAGCTTCTATTGCAGTAAAATGAAAAAAAGTTCCTTCTTATATTTTTAGGATCACAGCAGAATCTTCCCTTCTCCATTTCTCTCTCTCTCTTTTTTTTTTTTTTTTTGGAAACACCTGGGCTTTTTTTGGAAATTCCCAGTCTTTCATTTTGATTCAAGTTTGAAACAAAATGAGTATACATCTAATCACCAATGGCATTGTTAACCAGGAAGGACCAAGCTGTTTTGCATCTAATATGACCCCAAACTAGAATAGTTAGATATGGTGGTGACACTATCAAAAATTGATTTATTGTTTGTACAGAACACCATGACAAATGATTTGGAAAAAATTTCTGTAAGAGAAAGCTATTTATCTAGGAGTCATTTATGGAGGAGTTACCATGTATGAGACACTGTAGGTGAAAAGAAAGAAAAATAGTGTTTACATTTTTATCTAGGAAAGTTAAATTTGATGGAAGTTACTGAGAGGTGATGACTTTTCCTTTTAGAGAAATATATGTGCGATTATCATTTTTTTGTAGTGGTTTTTGGCATCAGGCACTTGCTCTGAATACATTTTGATTAAGATATAAATCATTCAGACTGTGTCCATTTTGCAAGTATTGTTTGTTGAATCCCTTGTCTACAGATGACATTAGGAAAACAACTTTTATTATATATCACATCTAATGGATTAGATGGGAGCTCTCAGTGTCTGGGGAAGTGGATGGGAGGAGGAAGTTGCAAAGGAAGTGAGAGAGTAAGTCTTGGAAGTTCTTGGAGGCTAGGAATCTCAGAGAGACAATAGAATTTTCCAGCCCGCCTTCCACGCCCACAAGGTAAAGAGATGTTTGGGGCATGAGCCTGGAGGACTTCACTTGCCTTTGTCTTTGGGCTTGGGAAAGTGATCATAAACACTGCCTGGTGACATTGTCAAGCACTGATGTAATCAAGATGGCAAAATATTTAGCCCTCAAACGGGGGACAAGATTTCTTTAGAAGCCAGTGGTTCCTGAAGAGTTCTCTTGGTTGTGGTGAGGTTATGCCAGGGAGGAAGCGCGTTGGGATAGGTGGTGCAGAGCGGATGGCCACGGCAGACCCTCAGAGGATGCTGGAGTGGAGGAATAATCATGCAGGAGGCCAGCCACTAACTTAACTCCAAACATCTTCATCCCCTTCCCATGGCTGGATACCATGGAGGAAAAGAGAAAACCAATTTGAAATTGACTGAGTTTATCTCTCAATTGACTAAGAAAAACTTTGAAGTGGCCGAAGGAAAAAACTTGGAATTGACTTAGTCAAGTCTCAGTCATCTAGCAACTAAGCTCAATTCTAGAGAGATGTGTTATTTTACACATCTGAATTTGGTCAATTGAAAATATTGTGCTTACAAAGACTGCTATGATTTCAATGAATGTGCCTTATTTCCTATGTGTATATATAAATGGTTTTGGAATGTTTATTTGACGCTAGGATGAGCTCATAGATAGGAACATAAACTATTTTATAAAGTGCCCTTAATGGATTAATGAAGAGAAATGACCAGATGTTGATAGTTCAGAAATGTTTATATAATTTATCACTTGATTAGAAATATTTAAAGTAATTAATGTTTTGAGTAAGAAATCATCAAGGTCAAAAATATCAATCATAAAAATGTTCAGGATTTTGCTCGTTGTTTTCTAGAAATGATCACTTAAGAGTAGAGTCTATTCTGTGGATGTATTTACAGTGTTTGGAATTTTATGATATCCTAATTTTCTTCATAGGTGTAAGATCATTGAAGGAAACAACAGCTATATTTTTGAATTAAATGCTTACTTTTTCCCATTTCTTTTTAAAGTAATTAAACTTGAAAATCAGTGTCCATATAATTTGTAAGACTTTCATTTATGGATGCATTTTCCCACACACTTAGTAATCAACCATTTCTCAGAGTGCTTTGGAGACATCAAAGTTCTGAATATACCTAAAACTTGGGTGGTTTTCCCCAAGCACAGAATTACAATGATTACTGAAATGCATATTGTAGATCTTAGGGGTCTGTGTCTAGACAAACTGTATGCTCTAAAACCTCAGTGATTTAGAGTACTGGTTTGAATTTATATAACCTATAGTAACTAATGATTATATTGTGAAATTTTGACTAGGAATTTGTAATGTGTCCAGTCTTTGTCTTTCTAAACTTTGTCTCTTTTTTGTGTAAGTCAATTTTCAGATACATCCTTTCCTGATAGATATTATATCATACCTATTGCTGAAATTCCAAAGATTACTTCCTATTACTTTTATATTATTATTAATAAAGTTACATTTATTATCACAGGAAACCTAGGATAGGTGGTGTTGCTAATAGCCTAAAACTGGAGCCTGAAAGGATTGGTTATGTAAATTTTTTTAAAAAAGCTTTATGTATCTTTGACATATAGCAAACTATGCATATTTCATAAAATTCGATATGTTCTGTAATATGTATACACCTGTGAAACCATCAGTACAATGAATATAGTGAACATATTATTCATCATGCCCAAAAGTGTCCTGTGGTTTTGCTTATACTCCTTCCTGGAATTCCCTGTCCCATCTCTTCGTCTCCAGGGATTGCATTGAATCTATAGATCAAGTTGGGAATAACATCTTGGAATCTCTCTCCATTTATTTTGATTTTTAATTTCTTTCATCAGAGTTTTGTAGTTGTCCACATATAGGTCTTGTACATGTCTCATTAGATTTATACCTAGGTATTTCTCTTTTGGGGGGTGTTAATGTAAACGTGTGTTTAAATGTAAACATTGTGCTTTAAATTTAAAATCCCACTTGTTCATTGCTGATATGTGACCATGCTTGATATGGTCAGTTTTTTAAATTTTACCCAGTCTGATAGCAGTATCTCATAGTTTTAGTTAACATTTCCTTAATGAATGATAACATTGAACATCTTTTCCTGTGTTTATTTGTCATATCTATCTATCTATCTATCTATCTATCTATCTATCTATCTATCTTTCATGAAGTGTTTATTAAACTCTTTTGCCTATTTGAATATTTTTACATATATAACTCAGGGGTCCCAAGACTGTCCACATGTTTGATGATTCACTAGAAATACTCACAGGACTCAGAGTCAGCAGTTCTCAGGATTGTATTTTATTGCTGTGATCAGCAGTGGAAAAGGACACATCAGGCAGGCTGGAGGAATCCCAGTGCAGGCTTCCAACATTTTCCCTCTTAAGATCACATCTAACATTGCTCCTTCCTCCAATAGTAAATGCAGCAGTATGTATGCAGTGTTTTGGTCCAGGGAAGCTTGCTTGAGACTCAGAGTCCAGAGTTTCTATTTGGGGCTGGTCTTGTAGGTACTCTGTGCTGACATGGCCAGCCATAAGTACCAAATTCCAAAGGGAAAGCAGACATTCAACATTAATCACATTTTTTGTACAATCAGTCTAGGCAAGCTGGTACAGCAGGTTATAGTACCCAAGGTGGGCAGAACAGCCTTATTAACATAGGGAACATCCCAAAAGCCAAGCCTCCAGAGGCCAGCCAAGGGCCAATCCTGCAAGCAGACCGTTCTAAAGATAGCAACCTCAAAAACTCTATATTAACTCTTTCCTACACACACACACACACACACACACACACACACTCATTCTTTTATTTTCACCACACCTTCTTATTACTGTGGGATATCCAGGAAGAAGCAAGGATATGGTAAAGCAGAAAAAAGCATTGAATTGAGGAAAGTTAGAAATGTAAGATACAGAGCAGTAACACTTCTGGGAGTGTGGTATTTGCCTTAGAGCCATAAATGGGGGATTTGAATCAGACATAAGTTTATATTATGGTAAGAAATCCAGTTTCACCTAAAAGTAGAACCTGCTTTAACTGACGAGAAGATATAAGGCTAGGAAGATGATGGGTTTATAGAAAACTTTCTTCAGGATAATTCTTTAGGATGGTCTGAAGCCTAGGGGACTAATTGGAGGCTAGGGAAAGAATGAATCCAGTAGAAGGGGGTTACCAATCTGGTAGCATCTCAAGACCAGGGAAGAAATCTGGGATGGACATGCTTTTTTACCCAAGAAGGCTAGAGGGGGCTGGCTTTGGGGGCATGAATCCCTCTGTACTGAGCAGTGTTGCCATCTTGAATTTACTTTGATTCTGGTTTATTAAGTAGCTTGCTTCAAATTATCTGCCCTGTCCCTCTTCCAATGAAGATTTCTTATTATGTAACAAACAATGGCCTCTTCAACATTCTAATGGTAAAAAATACTTCTTATAAAGTTGTTTGTTTGAATATCCCTCAATATAAGCCAGTGGGTTAGGAAGGAGAATGGGGAATAGGTACAAATTAATAATTCAATCTAAGTGGGCAATGTACTACTGGTCTATCTTAATCCAAGGACAGACTTTAGAGTATCTGGTGGAACTGACTCCTGACATCCTTCAGGCAATATTAATAAATATTGCTTTTCTTGGTTTTTGGTAGGTATTGTAAGGCACTTGTGTTCAAGATTTGGCTTTCTAAAAAGTACCTGTACCTGGAGAGTTGATATCAGAGACCTTCATGTTAATATATAGAGGCACTGACCTTGGATTTACATAATCATGTGAGAACGAAGGCAGTTAGGAAAAGTAGGCGCCCAAAGTTAGGGACACTTCTCCTTAGCTGAGAGGATATGAGTTCGTCCACTGAAAGTAAGAAGGCAATTTTCAAAAGAATATTGCCAAATATAGATAACGTATACCTAGCCCTGAAATTATAATCCCTACTTGACTTATAAAGGTAGTTGGCTAAGAATGGAAAAGGGGTTAATACCAGAAAATTGTCTTTGGTGAAGTAATAAATGTTTAGATTGTGGGGCATTATCTATAGTTTGATTGACCTGCTAAATTTTCTTAGGTCCTATTACCAAATATGTATTCTCTAACTTGACCTTTATGAGAGATATGTGTTTTGGTAACTGTATCTTTTGTAGCTGTGTTAAAATTCAATCAATCATACAAACAAATAATTAATATAAAATCTTTTATCCCTAATACAAATCTTTGGCTGAGATAGCTTTATTTTTGGAATCCTAACTTTGTTAAGTAAGACAATTTCTATTGGTGCCATTACCATTGTGGTGCTAATTGTGAGTTATTGATATTAGTTTACTTTCCAAGGGTCATACACTTAGCAGATTTTCTGTGGTTCTGGGCCTAGTTGCTTGAACCCTTAAAACAAATACATTACACATTATGGTATGAAAGACTATAAGAGCACATATAAAGGACATTATCGCTAAAAATGGAGGCCCAAATATTAGGATATTTAGAAACGCTTGGATTTTCTGTAACCCTAAATCATAGTCCTGAAATATTTAATATTATATTCCAGAAAAGGAGAAAGTCATGCATCTACTCAGCATGCTGCTCCTTAAGATACTACGTTCCTCTTTTTAATGGAAATAAAAATTCATTGAGTTCATTTAGTTTTGTGAAACAACTCATGAAATCAATTATGGCAAAAGAAGACAAAGGGATGACATTAGCAGTGAGGAGCAACATTAGGACCATATCCGTGTGTTTACAAAGTGAGGTGAGGATCTGGTAATCATATGATTAATTTTCTTAGAGTGAATAACCACCCCAAATGTTGATGATGAATATGGTGGTGGTGGTGGTGATAGTGACAATGATGACATTAACAAAAATGACCATTTGTTGTGTGCTTACCAGGTATCAGGCATTGTTCTAAGCACTATTCTTGCATTAATTCATTTGATCGTCAAAGAACTCTAACAAGTAATTTTAACCCCATTTTTATAGACAAATTAATTGACGAATAGGGAAGTTAATAACTTGTTTGAGGTCACACACTAGCAGTGGTAGAGATGTGATTCAAGCCCAGGAAATTTAGTCTGGATAATTTCCTCTAAACCACTACTTCTTATATGCAAAATCAACAAATCTGATGTTCTTAGCTCTTCAATTACTGCAAATGATTATTTTCAAAGACAAGTGTGGTAAATGGGAAGCACTTTGAAATCTTTACTATAGTAAACAATATAAGGATGGATTATTTAACCAAAACCTTTTATTCACACACACACACACACACACACACACACACACACACACACACGGGGGGGAGGGGAGAGAGAGAGAGAGAGAGAGAGAGAGAGAGAGAGAGAGAGAGAGTGTGTTGGCAGACTTGCTTGGTTTTACCAGTTGGGTTTTATACCCAGACCTAAAGATGTTGCCATCTGCTTTCTCAGGGAGCCTAATGTGTAGAAGATGATAGCCTACAGAGAATGTTTAAAGGTGCTGAAAAGGCTCTCTTTCTTCAAAAGTATCCCTAACACACCTTTTCTGGTGCTGGGAACTCCTCTACTGGAGGCAGCGTAGTACAGGAAGGACTAATACAGGCAACATTAGCATCAGGGTGGTTTGGTGTAACATGCCAATGAGGTGGAGAGGGAGGAGGATGGACGTGGCTTCAGTTCTTTGTAAGTAAACATCTTTCCCACCTCTAACAACACTTTAGGTGAACGTAATGCCTGTTAAATTGCACAACATCTTAGGCTTGATAATAAAATTAATCGGTAACATCTGCTGAGAATTAATTAGTTAGATTCTTACCCAGGTGAACATATTAGAGAAGGGCATGTATTAGAATTAATGGCAGTTGGAAGATGGCAAACAGCGTAGAGAATAGTCACTAGAAGTCCTGTGGTGTGGGGAAAAGTGGCAAGAGGGTGCTGTAGGTCTGCAAGTGGGTGCCGGAGATCCTCAACAGGGTGTTAAATAGGTGTTCAAGAGTCCTGTAGTGGAGAATAAGAAAGGACTGAGTTGAGGAAGCATGATGATGATCAGATCAGTCCTTTCTTATTTCACGTCATTGCTTTTGTCTGTCTTTATCATAGTTTCTTTCCCGTCTGTTCCCCTGTTGTACCCCACAGCCTTTCCTTTATCTGAGAAAAGTTCTGAGGACTCCCTGACTCCCACTCCCCTTCATTAATTCCCTTACCTCCCCATTTCATCATCTCCTGTCCATACAAATCTTGTATTCTACTTCCCACAACTTGTTTGTGGTCAGGCAAATACATGAGTTATGGGAAGGAACTGAGTGGAGGAAAGAAAGGTATGTTAGAGACTATTGATCTTTTTACCTCATTGTTTACTCCTTCCTTCGTGCAGAAGAAGATCTTCTGGATCACTGTGTGAAAGTTCGGAGTTGTAGCTTTAGATTTTGTATTGGGAATCATGGATTCATAGTTCTAGACCTAAGTGTGACTGTAGTTCAGATCTTTTTCTAAAGGAACAAGATAATGCAGACCCAAAGGTTTGAGACTTTCCCAAGATGTAGCAAGTCTTCTGGTTCCTGGTATCATAAATATGAGGTGCCTTCCTGTTTGCATATCAAACCCCCAGCATACCCTCATACATTTGTACATTCCCATTGGCTCTAAAACCAGTCCATGTGTGTGAGCTTTCAGGAATGAAAACAGCTTTCCTCTTATTTTCCCTCACACTGGAGTAGAAGAAATACTTTGATCAGGCCTGTGATCTGTGAATGGTTTAAAAAGGTGGTTACCATGTTGAATGTATCTAGTTTGTCCACGTATCTAAGTACTGGTCTAAAGAGATTTATTACTCTTCATGATGTCACGATTCCTAAGTGGCACCGGATGAAATTTCAGACTGGGAGGTGGTTACCCTGGTTACATTCCTTGATGCATAGTGAGAAGGTAAGGAGGAAAGGATTTGTGTTCCTATTTTATGAGAATTAGAACTCACATCTCCTTAAGGGAAGGGATTTTATCTGTCTTGTTTACTGAGTTACGTCAGCACTGTGGGCTCTGAGTCAGTAATTGTTGACTGGAAACCATCAGCCTCACTGTATGACTTGAACTTTGCAGTATAATTAGACATTAAAAATATTGTGCCCTTTTTGTATCTTTACCAACTGATTCCTTTCATCCTAAGCTCCAACATATTTTTTACCATAATATTATTTGAATTCGCCAGGATATAATTAAATCACTATTAGTTCATAGATTCCTTAGCCAAATCTATATAGTTGCTTTTAATACCCAATAAGTTCTGGTAGAAGATAAAATTAATATTGGCATTGACTGCTTTAAATGATATCTGGACTCGAATAAAAAAATATGTTTTATAATATCTCTGATCAACATATTGACAGATGCTAATGTCAATTTATTTGGCAGATAAGGAATTATTTCCCAGAAAGCTCTGCTTCTATTTTATAGTTTGGCTAACCAAAGGACAAAAAAGATTTTCTCTCATTTTTGACTTCTTGAACTTCAGAAAACGGGATGAACAGAGGAAGTCAGACTCATCCCTATCCCTCCATGAAGGTTATAAAAACAATTTAATCATCTGACTGCGAGTTTACAATCAGAAAGTATGGGGTATATTGCTTTCCCAAACAATATTAGGAAATTGTTTGGAAATTGGAAATTGGCAAAATAATTGGATTTTCTTGGGGATAAAAAGGACCCTGCTTCCAGCTGCTCTTTTAGAGATAAACTAGACTAGTGATCCTATAATGCTAGATTTGACCAAATATTCCCTAGTAGATGTTTTCTTGTTTTGAACTAATTTAGACTTGAAGTGAGCAGACTTCTTATTTCAGTCTGATTTTATTTTAAAGGTTGAAAATACCCTGAAAATTTGAAACAGCTATTAATTTATACCTTCTTATATTTTGGATATCCGATTATTCAGTGAGATTTTGACCTATATTGAGTCTGAATATAAATTTTATAATTTTTATTTTTGTTCATCAGAATTGTATATATATACGGTAGGAAGGGAAAATTGCCAGAAAAGAGACATTTCTCTTTTTTGAATCTTTTTTCTTTTTAAAAATAGCTTTGTTGAGATACAATTTACATTGCATATAATCATCTATCTGAAGTGTACAGTTTAATGGCTTTTAGTATATTTACAGAGTTGTGTCTCTATTACCACAATTTTAGAATTTTAGAACATTTTCATGACCCAAAAGAAATCTCACACCCCCACACTCTTAGCTATCACTTCCTGAACCTCACATCCCCCTGGCCCTAGGCAACCATCAATCTATTTTCTATCTTCACAGACTTACCTGTTCTGGATATTTCATATAAATGAAATCATACAATATATGATCCTTTGTTACTGGTTCCTTTCTCTTAGCGTTGGTTCCAAGTTTCATCCATGTTGTTGCCTGTATCAGTACTTCTTTTTTTTTTATTATCAAATAATATTGCAATATGTGGATATACCACCTTTTATTTATTCATTTATCAGTAATGGACATTTAAGTGGTATCCACTTTTGACTATTATGAATGATGCTGCTATGAACATTCATGTACAAGCTTTTGTGTATGTTTTCATTTCTCTTAGCTTCATTTCTCTTTTATGTATGTTTCCATTTTTACTTAGGAATGGAATTGCTAGATCATGTTTAACCATTTGAGAAATTGCAACACTGTGGCAAATGGCTGCACCATTTTACAATCCCACTAGCAATGTATAAGGGTTCCAACTTCTCCATTTTCTTGTCAACACTTGTTATTTTCTTTTTTAGTATAGCTACCCTAGTGAGTGTAAGGTGGTATGTCACAGTGGTTTTTATTTGCATTTTCTTGATAGCTAATGAATGTTGAGTATTTTTTTCATGTACATACTGGCAGTTTGTCTATCTTATTTAGAGAAATGATTAAAATTTTATAATTTTATCTTTATATTCATATAGCGTTGGTGTCAATTTCTGTTTTAAGGAATAACTTGAGCTGGTAATATAAGAATTAAGAGAAGAATTCAGATTCAGTCACAAAGGACATGTACTGAATAATTCCCTTGATATAAAAAGTTTAAAATAGGCAAATCCATAGTGACAGAAAGTAGATTACTGGTTACCTGGGGCTTGGAGAGAGGAGAAATGGGGAGTTGCTGCTATGGGTAAGAGGTGTCCTTTTGGGTGATGAAAATATTCAAAAATTAGGTGATGGTGATGGTCTCACAATTCTGTAGATATACAGAAAACTATTGAATTGTGCATTCAAAGAGAAGAATTTTATCCTATGTAACTTATAACTCAATATAGCTGTTCAAAAGAAATCCAGAGCAAAAAGAAACAAGGACAGAAACAAGAACTTAAGCAGATAGTTCTCTTGGGTATCAGTCTATTGAACTCAAAATATCATGCTTTTCTTTCTGCAGTTTGCATGGCTCCTAAGTCACATTTAATTAGAATAGAGAACAAATAATATGACATGCACATTTATAATGCCCTGGATCCCAAAACCAGGTATCACTTGGTTTGATAACAGAATATCTTCTTTTTCCTTACTTATGAAGGAGAATTTAGGTAAAGCTAACATTTCCAAGAAAAATTAAGGGTTTTTATAGTTCATTTATTTTTGGTATATGTCATATTTTAAGCTAAGAATAACAGAAACTTAAAAGATAGTAAGTTAATGCTTTTCCAATTTAGCAGTTTTTCAAATAATATTTACCAAGAATTGCCATGGACAACATTCTACTAGATATTTTTACATGTTACCTCATTAAGATACTATTTTTTTTTAAGATTTATTTATTAATTTTTAGAGAAAGAGAGAGTTCATGCAAGTGGGGGAAAGGGCAAAGGGAGAGGGAGAGAAATCTCAAGGAGACCCCCTACTAAGTGGGGAGCCCAACACATGATCTCAGGACCCTGAGATCATGACCTGAGCTGAAATCAAGAGTCAGACACTCAACCAACTGAGCCACTGAGGCACCTCACCTTATTAAGATACTATTAATTCCATGACTGAAGGTGCCTGTATTTCTTTTATTTAGTAGCATGATTAGAATAGCATACTTTTGGCTGTGCTCTGATATGGAGAGAAATATCCAATTGATACCATTTTCCCTTGGGGTATCCTAAGAATACAATAGTTAATAGACATTCTGGGTCAACAGAGGAGAAGATGGAAGGTAAACAGGAAAAAAATCACTGGTCCTAAGTAATTTTGAAATCCATCTAGGCAAACCTCATTTAGTTTCAAGACCTGGGAATAATCCTCTGGGGCTTGAGGCTCTGACCTCTGGCCTCTCAGGTCTGCCCTATGAGTCATCCTGCCTTTTCAATGACACTTAGCATATGTTTGCACCTGAGTAGTGTTATCAGCAACTTTGTTGCTTGTAGAATTTTAGGAATCTGACAGTCTCGCTTTGTCCTCTTTTGTATCCTTCAGTCCCAGTTGGTAGTGCTTCTGGTGGCATATTATTCTCAGGAACTTTGTGAGTCTTCTGTCTGTGCGGGTGGGGTGGGGTGAGGATGGGGGTATGGGGGTGTGGGGGTGTTCAATTCTTTAGATAAGAGGCTCCTCTACAAGTTTTTCCTAGATAATCCAGTCTGTTTTTGCCTTCAGCTGAGATGGCTGTGGGGATCTGTGAGTCACATGCATAATCCTTTCAAAGAGCCCTTTATGTTACTACTCTGAGTTTTTTATTTTTCTGAAGTATTATCAAAACATTGTTTACCCACATTCTTAGGTTTTTGTGTCCCCCCTCCCCACCCTGAACATAGTTTCGGGACATTGAATCTTTTAATTTTTGTACCTTTTGCAATCTGGATAGGCTGAAGTTTCCCCAAATCATCATATCTTGGTTCCATTTTGTTTAACAGTTCTTCCCTCAACTTATCTCTTTCCTCTCACATTTTACTATAAGCAGCAAGAAGAAGCCAGACTGTACCTTCAACGCTTTGCTTGGAAATCTCCTCAACTAAGTATCAAAGTTCATCACAAGTGCTGCTTTTTACCTAACAACATATAATTCTGTTGAATTTTCTGCCACTATATAATAAGGATACTTTTTCTTCCATTTTCCAATAACACAATCCTCACATCCTTCTATGTCTAAACTAGTACAATCATTAACATCCATATTCTATTAAAAGTCTATTTGAGGCATTCTGGCTTTTAATATTATGGACGTCAAAGTTCCTCCAGCCCCTGTTCACTGCCCAGTTCCACAGTCATTTCCATATCCTTGATGTTTGATACAGTATCATCCTACTCCCAGGTACCACAATCTGTATTCGTTCCTTTTGCCGATGAAGCAAATTACTGTAGCTGAAAACAAAATGAATTTATTATCTTACAGTTCTAGAGATTAAAAGTCTGAAACAAGGCTCATGGGGCGAAAGTTAGGGTGTTGGTAAGGCTGCATTCCTTTCTGGAGGCTCTAGGAAAGAATCTCTTTGCTTTTTTCAGTCTCTAGAGGTGACCTGCATTCTTTGGCTTGTACTCCCATTTCTCAATCTTTAAAACCAGAAACACTAAACAAAATGAATTTATTATCTTACAGTTCTAGAGATTAAAAGTCTGAAACAAGGCTCATGGGGCGAAAGTTAGGGTGTTGGTAAGGCTGCATTCCTTTCTGGAGGCTCTAGGAAAGAATCTCTTTGCTTTTTTCAGTCTCTAGAAGTGACCTGCATTCTTTGGCTTGTACTCCCATTTCTCAATCTTTAAAACCAGAAACACTAAGCTATCTCTCTGGTTCTTTTTCTTCTGCCTTCTTCTACTTATAAGGATCCTTATGATTACATTGGGCACACACGGCTGATCATATAAGATGATCTTTCTATCTCAAAATCACTTAATTAGCAACATTCATTCTATCTGCAAACTTAATTCCCCTTTGCCATGTAGCCTAACATATTCATAGGTTCTAGAAGATCAGGATCTGCCTGGCCTCAAAGCTGACTCTCTTTTTAGGGGCTAATGCAGCTGGCGACTTTAAGTTGAAGCCCGTGCTCATTTACCACTCTGAAAACCCTGGGATCTTTAAGAATTATGCTAACTCTACTTTGTCTGTGCCCCATAAATGGAACAACAAAGCCTGGATGATAGTATATCTGTTAACAACATGGTTTTCTGAGAATTTGAAGCCCACTGTTGAAGTCGTCTGCTCAGAAAAGGATTTTTTCAAAATATTACTGCTGGTTGACAATGCACCCGGCCATCCAGGAGCTCTGACGGAGAGGTATAACGATCTTCATGCTGTTTTCATGCCTGCTGACACAACATCCTTTCTGCAACCCATGGATCAAGGAGTGTTTTCAACTTCCAAGTTTTCTTATTTAAGAAATACATTTAGTGAGGTTATAGCTGCCATAGGCAATGATTCCTCTGACGGATCTGGGCCAAGTAAATTGAAAACCTTCTGGGAAGGATTTGCTGTTTTAGATGCCATTTAGATGCCATTCATGATTGATTGGAAGGGGTCAAAATATCAACTTTAACAGGAGTTTGGAAAAAGTTGATTCTAACCTTTATGGATGACTTTGAGAAGTTCAAGACTTCTGTGGAGGAGGAAACTCAGATGCAGTGTAAGTAGCATGGGAATTAGAATTAGAAGTGGAGCCTGAAGATGGAACTGAATTGCTACCATCTCATGATCAAACTTTAGGGGATGAGAAGTTGCTTCTTATGGCTGAGCAAAGAAAATGGTTTTGTGAGATGGAATCTACTCCTGGTAGAGTTGCTGTGAAGACTGTTGAAATGACAACAAAGGATTTAGAATACCACATAAACTTAGTTGATAAAACAGCAGCAAGTTTTGAGACAATTGACTCCAATTTTGGAAGACGTTCTACTCTGGGTAAAATGCGATAAACACCGTTGCATGCTGCGAGGAGATCATTCATGAAGGGAAGAGTCAATCGATGTGGCAAACTTCCTTGCTGTCTTACTTCAAGAAATTGGCACAGCCACCCCCACCTTTAGCAATGACTACCCTGATCAGTCAGCAGCCATCAACATCAAGGCAAAAACCTCCACCAGCAAAAATTCCAACTTGCTGAAAGCTCAGGTGATGGTTAGCATTTTTTGGCAATAAAGTATTTTTAAATTAAGATACATACCTTGTTTTTTTTAGACAGAATGCTATTGCACAGTTAGTAGACTATAGTATAGTATAAACATAACTTTTATATATGCTGGGAAACCAAAAAATTCATTTGAGTCACTTGATTGCAATAGTTGCTTTATTGTGGTGGTCTGGAACCAAACTCACCTCTCTGAGGTATGACAGTAATATATTTTTTTAAAAAGCTGACTCTAGCGTGAGTCTCAGTGTAAGTGGATAGTCATTCTCTGAATTAGCAGGAGGTTGCAAAGAAAGGGAAAGCCACTTGTTGATTAACTGTTTTTGTCTTAGAGAACTACTTAAAGTGACCCAATTTTTAAAAATTTTAAATCCAGTATAGTTAATATACAGTGTTATATTAGTTTTAGGTGTATAATATAGTGATTCAACAAGTCAATACTTAGTGCTCATCATGATAAGTGTACTCTGGGTCCCCTTCACCTGTTTCACCCATCCCTCCATCCACTTCCCCTCTGGTGATCATCAGTTTGTTCTCTGTAGTTAAGAGTCTTGTTTCTTGGTTTGTTTCTCTTTTTCTTTGTCCAACTGTTTTGTTTCTTAAAGTCCATATATGAGTGAAATCATATGGTTATTTGTCTTTATTTCACAACATTATACCCTCTAGATCCAGCCATGTTGTTGAAAATGGCAAGATTTCATTCTTTTTTATGGTTGAGTAATATTCCATTATCTATCTATCTATCTATCTAGTCTATTTATCACTATATAGATATATCTATATATCTTCTTTTTAGTTGCTACAGTTTTCCCAACACCATTTGTTGAAGAGACTGTCTTTTCCCATTGCATACTCTTTCCTCTTTTGTCAAAGATTAACTGACCATGTAATCATGGGTTTGTTTCTGGGCTTTCTATCCTGTTCCATTGATCTCTGTGTCTGTTTTTGTGCCGGTACCATACTGTTTTGATTACTACCACTTTGTAGTATAACTTGAAATCTGGAATTGTGATACCTCCAATATTGTTTTTCTTTCTCAAGGTTGTTTTGGCTATTCAAAGTCTTTTGCAGTTCCATACAAATTTTAGGATTATTTGTTCTAGTGCTGTGAAGAATGCTGTTGGTATTTTGATAGGGATTGCACTAAATTTGTAGATTGCTTTTAGTACTGTGGACATTTTAACAATATTTCTTCTTCCAATCCATAAGCATGGAATATCTTTCCATTTGTTTGTGTCATCTTCAATTTCTTTCATCAATCTTTTATAGTTTTCAGAGTATAGGCCTTTCACCTCCTTGGTTAAGTTTAGGAATAAAGATATTTTATTAGGTATTTTTTTCTTTTTGGTGAAATTATAAATGGGATTGTTCTCTTAATTTCTCTTTCTGCTGCTTCATTATTGGTGTATAGAAATGCAACAGATTTCTGTACATTGATTTTGTATCCTGCAACCTTACTAAATTCATTTTTCAGTTCTAGTAGTTTTTCAGTGAGGTCTTCAGAGTTTTCTGTATATATGTCATCTGCAAACAGGGAAAATTTTACTTCTTCCTTACCAATTTGGATGCCTTTTATGTCTCTTTTTCTTGTCTAGTTGCTGTGGTTAGGACTTCCAATACTATGTTGAGTAAAAGTGGGGATAATAGACATCCTTGTCTTGTTCCTCATCTTAGGTTTTGGAAAAGCTCTCAGTTTTTCCCCATTAGGTATGATGTTAGCTGTGGGTTTTTTCATATATGGCTTTTATTATTTTGAGGTATGTTCCTTCTAAACCTACTTTGTTGAGCATTTTTATCATGAATGGATATTATACTTTGTCAGATTTTTTTTTTGCATTTATTGAAATGATCGTGTGGTTTTTATCCTTTCTCTTGTTGATGTGATGTATCATGAGGATTGATTTATGAATATTAAACCATCCTTGCACCCCACTTGAGTAAATCCCACTTGATCTTAGTGAATTATTTTTTTAATGCATTGTTGGATTCAGTTTGCTAATATTTTGATGAGGAGTTTTGCATCTTTGCTCATCAGAGATATTGGCTTATAATCATCTTTTTTTTTTTTTTTTTTTGTATCTTTATCTAGCCTTGATATCAGGGCAATGCTGGCCTCATTGGATGAATTCGGAAGCTTTCTCTCCTCTTCTATTTTTTGTGAATAATTTGAAAAGAATAGGTAACTAACTCTTCTTTAAATGTGTGGTAGAATTCATCTGTGAAGCTGTCTCATCCTGGACTTTTGTTTGTTGGGAGTTTTTTTATTACAGATTAAATTTCATTGCTGATAATAGATCTGTTCAAATTTTCTATTTCATCTTGGTTCCGTTTTGGGAGATTATAAATTTCTAGGAATTTTTCCATTTTTTTCTAGGTTGTCTAATCTGTTGGCGTATAATTTTTCATGATATTCTGTTACATTCCTTTGTATTTATGTGGTGTCAGTTGTTATTTCTCCTCTTTCATTTCTGATTTTTGTTTATTTGAATTCTCTCCCCCTTTTTGGATAGGTTTATCAATTTTGTTGGTCTTTTGAAAGAACCAGCTCCTTGTTTCATTGATCTGTTCTATTGTTTTTTTTAAAATTTCTGTTTTGTTAAATTTCTGCTTTAATCTTTATTATTTCCTTCTTTCTACTGTTTCTGGATTTTGTTCCTTTTTTTTTTTTTTTAGCTTTTTTAAGTGTAAGTTTAGGTTGTTTATTTGAGATTTTTTTTTGCTTCTTGAGGTATGCCTCTATTGCTGTAAACTTCCCTCTTCCCTCTTAAAAGAATAGCTTTTGTTGCATCCCATAGGTTTTGGAGTGTTGTATTTTTATTTTCATTTGTCTTCATGTATTTTTAATTTTTCTTTTTGATTTCTTGGTTAATCCAGTCATTGTTTAGTAACATGCTGTTTAACCTCCATGTATTTCTGTTCTTTCTATATTTTCTTGTAGTTGAAATCTAGTTTCCTAGCATTGTGGTCAGAAAAGATGCATGGTATCACTTCAGTTTTTTTTAATTTGGTAACACTTGCTTTTGGCCTAATATGTGATCTATTCTGGAGAATGTTCCGTGTGCGCTTGAAAAGAATGTGTATTCTGCTGTTTTAGGATGGAATGTTTTGAATGTATCTGTGAGGTCCATCTGGTCCAGTGTCAGTCTAAAGCCACTGTTTCCTTGCTGATTTTCTGTTTGGGTGATCTATCCATTGATGTGAGTGGGGTGTTAAAATCCCCTACTATTATTGCATTATTATTGATTACTTCCTTAATGTTTGTTATTAGTTTCTTTATGAAATTGGGTTCTCCCATGTTGGTGCATTAGTATTTACAATTGTTATATCTTCCTGTCGGATTGTTCCCCTTATGATTATATAGTGTCCTTCTTTGTCTCTTGTTAGTCTTTCTTTTAAAGTCTATTTTGTCCCAGGTAAGTATTGCTACCCTGGATCTCTTTTCACTTCTATTTGCATGATAAATATTTTCCATCCCTTCATTTTCAATCTGCTTGTGTCTTTGGATCTGAAATGAATCTCTTATAGGCAGCATATAGACAGGTCTTGCTTTTTTATCCATTCCATTACCTTATGTCTTTTGATTGGAGCATGTAGTCCATTTACATTCAAAGTAATTAATGATAGGTATGTACTTATTACCATTTTGTTACTTGTTGTATGGTGTTTTTTTAGTTCTTCTCTTTTCCTTTCTTCTCTTGCTGTTTTCTCGCATGGTGTGCTGGCTTTCTTTAGTGATATACTTGTATTTCTTTCTTTTTATTTTTTACATATCTATTACCAGTTTTTGATTTGTGGTTACCATTAGGTTTATATGTAACATCTTCTGCATATAGCAGTCTATATTAAGTTGATGGTCACTTAAGTTTGAACCCTTTCTAAAAGGACTAAATTCCCTGTGCAGGTCCCCCATACCTGGGATGCCTGGCTTGGGGAACTGTTCCTCTCCCTTCTCCACACCGATGGCTTCTCTCACTCCCACAGACAGTCTTCCTCCTGAGTCTGTCTCTACTTCTCCTACCCTCTGTTTGGCTCCTGTTTGGTTTCTGACTCTGTCTCTGCTTCTCCTACCCTCTTCTATGTGACCTCTTTTCTCCCTGTAGTTATGGAGAGTCTGTGCCACCAGTCTTTGGTCATTTTCTGGGTTATTTACACTGATGTGGGTGTTATCTAGTCATGTGCATTGGACAAGGGGAGCTTAGGGTCGTCCTCTGCCATCTTCCCCAGAAATCCAATCCCATTTATTTTTGTTGGGAACCTCATTCTAATGAAGCTACAAATATTAGTATTGTCTAAAGATGTACAAGAAACCATGGCAAATTTTTAGTAATGCCTACTCTGTAATTTCAAAAATCTATCTTCAATACTGCTATATTAATATTTGTTGAATAAATTAATGGATGCATAGTATTTCTGGAGTCAAATGATAATATGAGGTTTTAGTGTGATTAATTCATATTTGTAAAAAGCTTATTGACTAAATTAGTGGGATTTGTAGGAACTGTTGGTTTTTCTGAAATTGATTATATCTTTCTATTGTAATATTTCCATGACCTCATTAATTAACCAAGTCTTAAAACCTTGTTTTAGTAAAGTAAGTGGAAATGAATCAAAGGCATAAAGGAAGCACATTGGTTGAAAAAAATAAGGTTGAAAGAAAAGATGCATCTTCTGATTGCCATAATTTAGAAACAATTTGAGGATCATCAAAACATTAAAACCTATGACAGTCGTCTTCATATTCATATCTCAGACATGTTCACTCCCTAAATCTTATGGAACAGTGTTGGCACAGTCAGTGTGTCGCTAAGGAAACATATCAAGCACAAACATAAAAAGCACAACAGATTCAAAGGGTTCTGGGGAATTATTATAAAGCCGTAAAACCTGCCAAATAATTGCAACGATAAAAATGGAAAATTAATTTCAAGCAAGACCAAACATTTCAACTGACTGCTGAGGGACTTTTGAAGAATATATACATGCTAGGAAAACGAGGCGAGGACTTTTAAAGACCCAAGTGGTTAATTAATGGGGAGTGAAGCCGAATGCAAGCAGTGGGGGCGCAGCAGAAACATTTGGCTTCTGGTTTCATAAAGGGGAATTTGCCTTCATCAAGTTTATCAGTAAGAAAGAGGAGGGTCCAGAGAACAGACTCCTTGAAGCAGTTGAAAAATGGACCAATACTCTAAGCTTCGAGATTTGATTTGTCTTTTAGTCCAAGTAAAATATAACCAGGGTGTTAAAGGAAGTAGAGACAGACATAGGAGACCCTTTTTATGAAGAGTTTTACAAGTGCACTTAGCTCTGGAAAGACCCCCTAGGATTAGCCAATATGATGGAATTATTTTTAAAGGGTCTGGGAATGTACCAAGTGGCTTGCATACCAGTTGACGTCACTCATAAGAAAAGTGTTAAAAGGTGTTTTGAAGGTCAAATGAAGAAACACTTGGAAGCTTACTTGCTCGATGAAGGATTGCCAACTGATTTTTTTTCAGATGGGAAAGAGATGCTTCATTAACTTGTCAAAATTTCAGAAAGGTATTATTTCTGTGGAAGGAAAGAGGTGTTATAACACATCCTTCGTATTTCTATAGTGGGCAATTTATTGAAATGCTTTACTGGGGTTAAAATGATCCTTTCTCTTAAAAGTGGCATAATGGGAAAATTGGTAGATTGAACTGAAACTCACTAAATTGTAAGAAACAGAAGTCATTTGGCAATTGAACCATTGCTAGTTCAGAAAATTACCATCTTTAAAGGACTTCATTTTGGCAGCCATGGTGAAAGCCTCCCTTTTTTAGTCAACATGTGTATAAAAACCTCTTCTTAGGCAGTGTGTATACGAATTCATATATACATGATGTGTAACTCCAAGATGCAAAACTTATTTTTTAATACAATATGAAAACTAAGGGAAAGTTAGTCCCATCAAAGACATCACCTTAGCGGCTCCATACTCATTTCAGGGATCCTGCCTTTGGACAAATCATTCTTAGAATTTCTCTTGTAGAATTGTCCCTCAAGACCATGGCAAACTTTAAAAATTATATTTAATAGTGAAAAATTTCATACTTTGAGTCAAAATATTATATTTGGGAAAGGTCCAGAGAAATCACAGTCTCATCTGGTAAAGAAAGTGAGTGATTAAACTGTTACTAATTTTTAAAAAAATGAGGTGTTACTCTTAAGTAAAGAAAGTGATATTCTTTTGTGGCTTATTATCTGGTTTTCAAAATAATTCCCAAAGCATTTTGTACATATTTCAGTCAGTGAGGTATGCTGGTAATAGGGCTTGTAATAGGGCTAAAGATTCTCAAGCTGACTGCTTTGAAGAATAATTTTAGCATGAGTTTGGATATGCTGGCTACAAAACCAGTCTTATGGTGTTTATTGTTTTAACTTATACAGAGGGAGAAGTAGAGGGATATTGATGTCTAGTGAAAATCCATTGATTTTAAGATATGCGAGCAACACATATTTACATTTTTATAGAAAAGGGAAGAGTCAAGTTTTTGTTGTGGTGTGCTATAGAGGAAAGAGTTATGGTAGCTACCAGAAGGCCAGAGTTGAGGTTATGTGAACTTGGATCAGTCATTTCCACATTTTTTAGTATCTGCTTTTTCTCTTAAAAGTGAGGGTATGTTTACTTTGGAAGATGAGCCAAAATATTACTGTCCCATGTGAAAAACATGCATGTACACACGTCATAGGGTGAATATGAGGTTCAAAAGAAATACTGTGTGAAAAAGCCCTTGAGAACTCTAATGGTCAACAAAGATATTGTAATTTTAGAGCAAATATTTTGTGAGGAAAAATTAGAAGCATTTAGATAGAATAAAACATTTAGAAAGAAGCATTTAGAAGAAGAAAGACACTGGACTTCTTTCTGCCCCTTAACTTTCTTGAAACATTAAGCTGTTACTTTTTACATGAAGAAAACATAAACTTTGTCACAATTTTTCTATATGTAAATGAAATAGAAATAATATTGCCTTCCATTTATCACGTGGAAATACAAAGGGAAATAGTAGAAAAGTCTGAAGAGAAAGGCCCTGTATAAAGTATATCTTTTTTAATCTTTTTTTTTTAAGATTTATTTATTTATTTTGAAGAGACAGAGAGAAAGAGAGAGGGGAAGAGGAGAGAGCATGCATGTGAGCAGGGGGAGGGGCAAAGGGAGAGGGAGAGAAATCCTGAAGTAGACTCCCCAGACTCCCCACTGAGCAGGGAGCCTGTCAGTCCCAGGTCCCTGAGATCATGACCTGAGCCGAAAACAAGAGTTGGCTGCTTAACTGACAGCCATCCAGGGACCCCAAAGTATATTTTCGTCTTATATGAAGTGGCCTGGGAAGTGCCTGGCATATAGTCAGTTTACAGTGCATGCTGTTTATTATTGATGTCCTTAGTGTTCATGTACAATGGTTTGTCATTCAATCTAGTACTTCCAAATTTACATATTTAGAACTCAGCTTTGAGCATGCTTTCTAGTAAAAATACTGATATTTTATTTCCTTAATACATTAATTGTAGTCCAGGAGATCCTACAGAAGGGAGAAATAACCTGCCTTTATCAATAGAAACTCCACCAAGTAATGGCAAATATGACTTCAATACATGAATTACTTTGTACACAGAGTCAGAACAAAAGGCTCTAGCCTTATTTTTAGATTTCCAAATTACATATTGAAATTGAGGATATATAAATGGAAACATCATGCAAAATGCCCTGACCTTAAGGGATACCGTGCATTTGGCATGGAAAAATTCTCAGCCTCTGAAAGGATGAAAATTTGTCATTACTCTTTCTTCTCTATTACTGGGCCAGGCTGGTGTGTGTTATAAATCAGCTCATTATGCCCAGGGAAGGATATTGACTAGTCTCTATTCAGTTAGAAAAATGTCAGTAATATATCTTAGAAGAAGTCTAAGTCTAAAGAAAGTTTTCTGGTTCTCTAATATTCTTCAACATGCACCCAGTGATTCTGTGTACTCGACTTTGCCATGTGAAAATTCAAGCTCTGAGATGCAGTGGGAAGGAGAGTGAGAGGACATTGGGGACATTGGCTTACAGCATGATGCCACAGAAAAGCTAAGCAGGTTTCCTTTTATAAAACCAGAAGCTATCTTTATTAAGGTTTCAGTGCACCGAGAAGGAAGACACACTCACTACAGGCTAGATCCTCACATATTAGGAGTTCTTCCTTCCTCACATGGAGTGTATCCAAAATGTCTTGTCCATTTTTTCTGAATCCAGTGGTAGAAGACTGGAACTATATTTTTATGGGCTGAGAGAAGTAACTCATACTTTACTTCATAGACATTTCATGAAGTGACCTGCTAGTTATCATGAAACCTGCAGCCTACCCCTTGGTCCAGATAAAGATACTCTGAATGGATATGTATAAGATATATATATATATATATATATATATATATATATATATATATATATATATATATATGATTTTATTTATTTGATGGATGGATATGTATAAGATATATATATATATATATATGATTTTATTTATTTGATGGATGGATATGTATAAGATATATATATCTATGGATATGTATATATGTATATATATATGTGTATATCTATCTATCACCTATATAAGATTTTATTTATTTATTTGAGAGAGAGCATGTGTGTGAGAGACAGCATGAGCAGGGGGCAGGGGCAGAGGGAGAGGAAGAAGCAGACTCCCCACTGAACAGGGAGTGTGATGTGGGACTCAGTCTCAGGACCCTGGGATCATGACCTGAGCAGAAGGCAGACGCCTAACCGACTGAGCTGTCCAGGCAACTGCCTTATTTATATATTTTAAGTATATTTATAACATAAATATAAATCTAGTATTTATGTATTAATTTGGGTGGAAGTAAGATATTTGCTACACTCAGCAAACTCTGAGCAGTCTCCGTTAGGTAGAATCCCGTCCCTGCCATGTGAGACAGTAGCCAACGGTTCTTGAACTTGGGGTTAGTTAAGGCATTTATTTAGTATGCTTAAATCTTAAAACTGAATAATAACTACATTAATTTTATTGTAAATGAACTTAAACATAAAATATTTTTTTCTTATAAATTCTTCTCCGTGGACCAATGGTATTACTAGGGACTGGAAATAACCTTTAGCTATAGGGGTCAAGCAGGAGAGTGTTCTAATCAGATAGGACTGTCATTTTCTTTGTGTTGTCCCAATTCTACTGGCTTTATCCTCAGAGTCCCATGGGAACGTCTTCTGGGCTTGTTCCTGTTCCGTTTCAGTTTTCTTTATTCTGTTTTTATTTTTTATTTTTTGGTGGTTGTTATAAACTTCATCAAGCTATAGTCTTTGTCTATTGGTTTATATAGGCACTTTGTTTCACTGGTATATACTCTGCAGAAAACCTGACTGCTTAAACTGATGAATCATTTTTGTGTATTTACCTGACCTGGTACCTCTCTGAACAATTTTTGATTTATGTATCTCTGTCAATATACTTTTTGTTGTCTGCTTCCTCTAGGTTACTATGGAAGGTAGGGTTTATAACACATTTTCTTTGGTGGTAAAGGTGATTCATGTCTGAGATGCAAGCTGAAAGTGGATGCCCAATAAATCAGAGAGACTGCTTTTGACCACAGGTAACAGAAAATCAAGGGTGTGTTAAACCATTGGGATGTTTAATTTAATGGATAAGAAGCCCGGGGGTAGATAGTAAGGGGGTAGTTCACTAGCTAGGTGATGCCCACAAGGGCCCAGGCACTTTAGTTTTTTCTCAAGATGTTGGCTTTGTCCTTTGCCTCATTTATGTCACAGAGGGCTGCTGTAGCTCCTGACATCGGTCCCAATGCGATGGCACCTAGAGCAGGAAGAGAGAGAAGAGGGGAAAATGGGATTACTCCATGGGCATGTCTGTGTTTTTAAGACCAACATATTTCGTGGTTCAGATTTCTTTTTTTACATAGTATTTTTTAGAATTATGTCTCATGGACACCTTGAGCTGCAGAGTGGCTGGGAAGAATTTCTGTCATTTCTTAGGCTTTCTGCCTTGGGAGCTGGGAGTGGGTATGGAATAGATACCTAAGGATTCATACCAATTACAATTATTGTGTTTGAATTTCCTGTGTTACACATAAAACATTCACCTTTCAGCCATGGTAGAGGGACATTTCTTTTTTTTTATTTTTTTGTTTTTTTATTTTATTTATTTATTTTTTTAAATGATTTTTTATTATGTTATGTTAGTCACCATACAGTACATCCCCGGTTTCCGATGTAAGGCTCGATGATTCATTAGTTGTGTATAACACCCAGTGCACCATGCAATACGTGCCCTCCTTACTACCCATCACCGGTCTATCCCATTCCCCCACCCCCCTCCCCTCTGAGGTCCTCAGTTTGTTTCTCATAGTCCACAGTCTCTCATGTTTCATTTAGAGGGACATTTCTAATATCCCTTAATATTACAAGAGCCACATATACCCAAGCTTTTATCCATCACACATTTCTCAAGGGGAATATTAATGGGTCATAAAGAACAAGAACACAATTTAATAGCAGGATTATATGGGTGAATATAGAAATTTTCATGCACCAGAAATGACTATTTTGCTGTGTTCTACATATGAGTAATGCATGCTCAATAAATATATATTAAAGAAAATTATGAACAGAAATGGATCCAACACTTGCATTTCTTTGAGCCCCACGGGATAACTCTTCATTGGTGCAATTAAAGTGAACATTAAAACCCACGCTTGATTAATGTGAAAACAAAAATGTTCTGTTAATAAAAGTAACCGTTGAAGCCATTGATCACATGGGTATATAGATCACAGAGGGTGATTCTCGGGACTGGAGGAGGTGGGTGTTATAAATGTCAAGAAGGCTAAAGCTATTTTACGAATTCCTTTGTCACACACACACACACACACACAGACACAAACATACTTGCCACACTTGCACTGTTGGGTTTTGTGAGCAAGGGACATAAGAATGTAAAAGGGGGTTAAGGTACCCCGGTGGTTCAGTGTGTTAAGCATCTGACTCTTGGTTTCTGCTCAGTCATGATCTCAGGGTCATAGATTTGAGCCCCACCTTGGGCTCCACACTCAGCGGGGAGTCTGCTTGAAGACTCTCTCCTTCTGTCCCCCTCCCCACTCTCTCTCCCTCACTCTCTCTAAAACAAATAAGTCTTTAAAAAAATAAAAGGGAAATTCCAAGGGCCATGTAGCCCCAGAATGGCGGGACAGAAGGGTTGAGATTTTAGCCAGGGCAAAGGCAAAACAGTTCTATAGATTAGGGGAATGTATAATAAAACATGTTCATTGGGCAGTTTCTTTACAGACGTTTATTTGCTTTGCTCACATGGTTCGGGCTTTATATGGGATGAAGAGAGCTTAATGATTTTAAAGACAAAGTTGTATATTACTATTCTGTTTAAAATTTGAGGAATTTAGTGGGATTTGTGAGGCTAACTATATGTAATCTTGGCAACTATTTTTGAGTTAATTAACAATGTATGCTTTGTGCAATTTTTGAAGAAAGAGCATGAAGGATAAATTTGTGATTTCTAAGGGACAAATATCTAAACTAATGTTTGTAGGTTTGAATTTTTAAGTTAAGGTTTAAAATTTCATCTTGACTCTCTAGAACATTTTTAGAAAAAAAGGCAACGTAAGAATCATAACGGTGACTTTAAAAATGGCATCTAGTGTTTACTTTGTCCCTAGAAGACTAATGAGAGGGGGTGAAAAGAAGATACTTACCTTTGAAGTGCTTATTCAGATTTTTTTTAAAAAAGATTTTATTTATTTATTTGACAGAGAAAGACAGCCAGCGAGAGAGGGAACACAAGCAGGGGGAGTGGGAGAGGAAGAAGCAGGCTCCCAGTGGAGAAGCCTGTTGTGGGGCTCGAACCCAGAACACTGGGATCACGCCCTGAGCCGAAGGCAGACGCTTAATGACTGTGCCACCCAGGCGCCCCTATTCAGATTTTTTAAATGCCTGCCATGGGTCAGATACTATTCAAGAGGATAGACCTTATATTCTGGGAAGGGAGACAGATGATAAACAAATAGCAAGTATTTGTGGTAGGTCAGATGGCGTTAGGTGCTTATGGTGAAAACAGGAGAGATTGCTGTTCTGGGTGGGTGGTGGTGATTGTTGCCATTTTATGTAAGGTGATCATGGAAGATCTCATGATTAGGTGCCTCACAGATGAGGGTTCCGAGGGAGCTGAGGAAACAAGCTCTATGCACACCCAGGAGAAGACATTCCACACACAGGAAAGTGAGGATAAAGACTTTTTAGAAACTTTGATACCATTTATATATTGTGATATGACTGTCACTGCAGCAATAATTAGCACGTCTATCATGTTATATAACTAACTTTTCTTTTTCGTGCTTGGAATAATTATGTTCTAGTCTCTTGGCAGGTTTGATGATTATAATACAACATTGCGGTCTATATTCACGATACTGTGCATTAGATCCCTAGAACTTATTTACATGCTACTCATTGCACGTTGTACCCTTCAAGAACATCCGTTTTTACCCCCCCTCCTATACCCTGCCAACCAGACTTTACTCCTTGTTTTTACAAGTTTGGCTTTTGAGGATTCCATATATAGGTAATATCATAAAGTATTTGTCTTTCTCTGATTCATCCCACTTAACATGATGTCCTCAGGGTCCATGCATGTTGTCACTAGAGTATGAAGACTTTAAGGCAAAATAAAACTTGGGCTACTTAAGTAGCATGCAGCAATAACACTAGGTATGCCTGCTTACAGATCTGTTGTTAAAGACCCATCCTTTATTCAGGCACTGGTGAAATGGGCTTGCTTAGAGAAATTCTGTTCTAGTTCTGTCTAGGTCTTTTCTTTATTCCCAGAACCAATGCTTTGTTACCCACTGATTTTCTTTCTGTAATTGTTACCATTTTGAGTACTTACTGTGTGGTGGATCTGGTGCTAAATGATTTACACACTTATCTTACTTAATGATTTTCTCAGTCTTCAAGACTGACTCATCAAGGTTAAGTTGTCCAATAACAAAGCCAATGAGTGGCTGAAACAGAATGAGAACTTCGCTTCTCAAGTGGCTCCATACTCCAGGCTAATTCACTAAATCTCAGACTGAATTTGTAACTTTCTTGTATTTAGTATCCTGGACAGACTGAAAAAGATCTTTCCATGTCCACAGTTAAAAATTTAGCCTTTAGAGAAACTTCATTAATTTCTGTAGGCATGTGTTTCCTAAATTACATTCTTCAGAAAACTATTCCAAAAGATTTTGAATAATTTTTATATGAAAAAGTGGTCCCATGGTCAAATAATTTTTAGAAACACTAGTTTATATAATGCCTCCCAGAGTCTTTGAAATGATAATGTGCATTGAACATCTCCATGAAGTGAATGTCTTCAAATCATTTGATCATGGAAGGGCTGTTTCTGAAATACCTATTAATATCTCAGTGACCTAGCTTATATAGAACACAGTTTTCAAAATGATGCTTTACTATTTTCAGTTTCAGAATGGACTACCCAGGTCCTTTCGATGAAGGGGATTTATGATGCTTCCATGAGAAAGCACTCTGGTTATTGTTTACAGCAAAATACCTTTTTTTGCTGCGCTGTTTCAATTTGAAAGAACTCCTGTAATTTGAATTTAGGTGGTAAAATATAACATCCAGGATGACTGACATCTAGAAGCTTTCCCTTCAAAATTTAGAAATCCCTTAGCATTGATGTGTACGTTATGCTTTCAAATATCCATCTCCCTTATTTCTTCTTACTCATTTTTACTGGGAATAAAGAAGAGATAATGATCTGTCCATGTTCTTCTTGATTGTTTGCTGTTTGACTCTTTCTTGTCTGTCTGTGTGCAGTTTAGTTCTTCTCGACCTGATTGGACAGTCACTGACAAGCTTCAAGTAGGGCTATTCTGGTCTCAATGTATTGTCACCGCTTACTTTGAGAACAAACACTGTTATATCTTTGGTTTGTAGCTGAGCCTTCTGTTCCTTGGTGTCACCTGGTGGGGCTTTGGTGTAATTTAAGACTGGGAGAGAGGAAATACAGGAGAAATTTCCAAAATTTACTACATCCTTTTCTTGACTTCTACTTTTTAGAGGTCCCAGTTAGCTTGGGAAGTCTGAGTTTCAAAAACATCTCTTCATTCTGCAGTTTCGCCAACCACATGGTCAGCAGAACATAAGATGGTGGCCTGAATCATCATTCCATTTTGTTTCACATTTTCTAGAGTTGGGAGTGCCTTGAGACTAATACTGTTTGTTGGAGCAAGTTGGCTCATTATTTCTGGGAAAACTTCTACTTTCTTTTGTCTAGGCTCTTCTTTGGGAAGTGTGACAGCTTCCACCTTGGTTTTTGTCTGTGCTACTGTGGCATGGTTGTTTCATGGTCCCACTCTGTGAGCCATTTGAAAAGAAGCACCTGGGAACAACACGCTAGGGTCTATGGGCTTGGGGAGATTTTCACAGATCCGTCTACTTTCTCTTGTACACATCTTCTGGGGACCACAGTGTTTACTGGTAGGAAACTTCTGTTCATTCTACTCGAGAAATAAATGCAAAACCTGGCACTCTCTTTTCTCACTTGTATTTTAAGGAGTGACTCATGCTAAGATGGCAAGGGCTGGACACCTCAGAGCCGTAAGGTAACCGCAGGCTCACACCTGTGCCTACAAATGGTAGCTGTTGGCAGAACCCCAGCACTGGCTCACTTCAGTTAGCATGGACATGGCCCTGGACTGTGGCAGCTGGTCCTGTCAGCCAAAGCTCTCTTTGGCAGCAGCTTTCAGCAGGTCAGCTGATAGCTGAGCTCACAATTCTTTCAAAAAATATCCTCCAAGTCCTCTGAAGTTGTATCAGCAAAACAGATCCATTCCGAGAGCTACACTCCTAGCCTTCCACTCAATTCCCTTTCATTCAAAAAGCTGTTGAATTTTTGAGCTGGAAAAAAAATGTCTCTAGGGGTGCCTGGGTGGTGCAGTCGTTAAACGTCTGCCTTCGGCTCAGGGCATGATCCCAGCGTTCTGGGATCGAGCCCCACATCAGGCTCCTCCGCTAGGAGCCTGCTTCTTCCTCTCCCACTCCCCCTGCTTGTGTTCCTTCTCTGCTGGCTGTCCCTGTCAAATAAATAAATAAAATCTCTATTAAAAAAATGTCTCTAAGCTCAACTCCTTATTTTGTAGAGTGAAATATGGGCTTCAGAGAGGTGTTCTGAATACAGACATTACTTAGGAGATGGGGACATGGTATATCCCCAGTTTACCAGTGTATAACGTGCTCCAACATGGGGATATCTTGCTTTGTGACTTAGCCTCATAATCCTGAAGAAGCTGAAAAAATGCTATGGGCATGCAGATAAAGTTGTAACACTGGACTTCTATTCATTTGGCAAAATGAATAACTCTCACCATCTGTGACTTTCAATACCACAAACGAAGGGGCCCCTCGGGTGGCTTAATTGGTTAAGTATCTGCCTTCGCCTTGGGTCATGATTGTGGGGTCCTAGGATCAAGTCTGACATTGGGCTCCTTGCTCAGAGGGGAGTCTGCCTTCTACCTCTCCCTCTGCCCCTCCCCCCTGTTCAAATAAACAAAATCTTAATAAAAAAGCACAAACTAAGGTAATGTTTTTTGGCCATTGGTAATGAATTGTTAACTGATCACCATTATTGTTTAACTAAAAAGTTAAACTCTTATTAAATACTATATCCATTTAACCTTAAGATCATGTTTTAACATTTAATTCTTTGTCTCAGTAAGATTTAGAAAATCCAACAATAGAGTCCCTTTCTAAAAAAATTCAAAGACGATTTAAAATTTGAAGGAAGTAAAGTACCTGTCTACAGAAGGGGAACTGGAGTGTCCTGCTTAGAAAATTCTTAACTACTCCGAGATGCTCGCCTTTGAAATATATTGCATAGGTGGGGCAATAAATATTGACCGACTATACTAGACCTATATGAAATCAGGCTGTGAGTTTTACCTTTTAGTCCTCTGTTTCTAAGACTACATGAAATATTAGAGATAAAGTTTGCCCTCTGCCAAAAGGAATCTAAGTGGATGGTAGATTATTATCATGTGGGTAAAATGTTCTACATTAAAATTTTACATCCCTTTAAATCTTGTATCAGGTGGAATGAAGTAAAATGTATTCATCTGTCAATTGAAACACTGTGAAGTATTCAGAGGAATCCTGCTGGTCAGATCAGAGAGTTGAACATTAATTTATTCACTTATTGAATGGATTTATCTGTGGGAACATTTAAGCACAGTGGGCTTAGTAAATGATAGCGTGGAAACAATAAGCATATACTGATTTCTTCTTTTTTTTACCGAAACAAAATTCACATAACATTCACCATTTTAACTGCATTTAAGTACACACTTCCATGGCTTTTAATATATTCATAATAGTGTGCAACTATCATCACTAATTCTAGAACATTTCTTTCTTTTTTTTTTAAGATTTATTTATTTTAGAGAGAGAGAGCGAGAGAGCAAGCTTGAGCAGGAGGAAGGGGCCGAGGAAGAGGGGGAGAGAGAAGGAGACTCTGCTGAGTGTGGAGCCTGACATGGGGCTTGATCTCACTACCCTGAGATCATGACCTGAGCTGAAATCAAGAGTCAGATGCTTAACCAACTGAGCTACACAGGCGCCCTCTAGAACATTTCTATCACTCCAGAAATAAACCCTATACCCAATTCTTCTCTCCCTCATCCTCTGGCAACCACCAATTTACTTTTTGTTTCTATGGATTTGCCTAATTTGGGCATTCCATAAGTGGAATCATGCAATATATAGCATTTTGTGTCTGGCTTCTTTTACTTAACAGTATTATCAAGTATCCATGTTGCAGCATCTTTCAGTACTGAATAATACTCTGCTATATGTACCACATTTTGTTTATTCATTCACCAATTGATGGACACTTGACTTATTTACACTTTTTCTATTATGAATAATGTCAGCATGAATATTCATGTACAAGTTTTTGTGTGAACACATTTTCAGCTTTCTTGGGTTTGTACCTAGGAGTAGAATTGCTGGGTCATATGGTAACTCTAACTTTTTGAAGAACTGTCAAATTCCACAATGACCAATACCATTTTTCATTCCCACCAGAAATGCATGAGGATTCCAATTTCTCCACAATCTCCCCAACATTTGTTCTTTCCCTCTTTCTTTAAATTATAGCCATCCTGGACAGTATCTCATTGTGGTTTTGGTTTGTACTTCCCTAATAACTAATGATGTTGAGTATGTTGAGTATATACTAATTTTTAATCTCCACCTTTATGCTGAATGAAGAAACAAATGTAATTGAACAGAAAATTCAAAGAGTATATATAAATTAACATTGACATTATGATGAAAGTATCATGTCCACATGCTGCAGTTTTAAATCTGTAACACTCATGTATATTTCCTTTAGATCTCCAATTAAATATATGTACAGGTGCATATGAAAATAGTCTAATGGAAGACTGAAGTGGGCCTTACTCTCTGGGATTCTCAGCTGACCATGACACATGCCTGAGCCATTTCTGAGGAGAAACAAATCTTTCAGGAATTTTTAGAAGCCATCTGAATATTAAATGCAAGAAAGTGTCCTAGGTGTAAAAAGTAAAGTGGTTGATTGCTTTCATTATCTCCAGCTTCCCAATAATGAACCATTTTTTCTTCTCTAGTGCCCCATTTCTCCTCCTTCTCAAGAGATTTTTAGACATCTGCTGTCCCGGGTTTCTCCAGTTTTCTTCTTTCTAAATTTACTCTCTTAAAAGACTCTTATTGCGTTTATCTACACGTTAAAGTGAATGTAATCCAATGCATTACAAATGCAACAAGAACAAAGGAGTCAGGATTAGTAATAGTCTAGTTTGCTGCTTGAACTAAGTGGACTCCAGCTCCCATGCTTGTATTCTTAGTGTTCTTTTTATGGTTTTTCTCTCTCCTATTCCTGACTGGCTGTCAACAGTCACCTGACTTTTCCTTCTGTTCTGAGTGTAACTGTCTACTTTCAAAGATGGGTCCTGAAGCTCTATTCTACAAATCTGTTGAAAAGGTGTTTAAAAATCATAGCCCGTAGTTGTTGAGTGGTTTCCTTTATAAGATTGCTTTAGGGCTTTCTGTGATGACTGTTTTGACTGTTTAGTTATTTCTCCCTTTCTGTTACTAGGTTATTTTTGGATACGTGACACCTGGTATTTGATTGCAAATATTCCAGTGACCTCTGTTTTTAAAATCATCCCACTAGTGTGAACTTTTGACATCTGACACTTTTATGAAGCAGATAATTTAGATTATAAACCAGCAGAGTTTAACTAGGGAAATTTTCAGACAAGGCTAAGTTGGTCTAATGTCCCAGCAAAACATATACTGTGCTGCTACATGGCTGATCTTATGTCTATTTTGAGTTCCATGAGCGTGATGTTAATTACCTCTTTTAGCGGATGTTTGTTGACAGTTAATGTTCTCTACTACCTGTCCTTTTCAAAAGCAATTATAGATTCTGGGTTGCACTCTTAAATTAATATCACACTTGCCAGATCTAATAGAAGAGCTGTTCTTACCTTTTAACACTTCCACCCACAAGATGCATCTGAGTTGTAATAAATGTTACTTTGGGGTTTAGATTAAAGTGTTTTCCTATCTTTGTGCTTACTTATAACTGCCATTATAAAATTGAGTATGAATGCCTTTTATTCTTCTTTACTCAGATGTAAACCAATCACTTATATTAGTACTACTGTTTAACTTGATTACCTTGTTCTACTGTCTCTTTGCTATGTACAGTCAGTGATGTCTATATAGCCAATTTTGGCTTATAATTGATTTAGGGAAACTGTTTTAAGTATTATTATTTATAGTAAAGCTATTTTGTTTTATCCTACATAAATACTACCTGGCATTTTGTTCCTATTCTCCACCCTTTTATCCAGGAAACTACCAGCTTTTACTTGATGGAAAGAAATAATAATGATGATTTGACTCATTAGTTTGTCATCTAATGAATTCAGATAAAAATTATGAGTAGCCTAAATCATGTCTGAACAATTTAGAAACTGTTATCTCCAAGGAAAATAAAGTAAAATCCTTTGACAATAATTTATAGGTTGTGTGGAGAAGTTGCTATGAGTAACAGATTGGCACATGAAAATTTTATTTTCCCAAGGGTTACACCTCCTCCCATATTTTTACACATGTGTTTCTTTCTCCCCCCAGTTCATCTGATTGCATGTGCAGGTTTCAAACTGTGTATAGTCCTAAGTCATGTTTAATGACTAAAACCTACATATTGCCAAGCACTGTGAGGCACTGATGAACATCTAAAAGATGGAAGGTCCAAACAAGGAGTGATTATGACTTGGAGGAGGCTTAGGAAACTGTAAAGTCATGCAAAGAATAATGAACTTGAAGAGAAAAATAGATAAGGAAAGGTATCCGACTGAAGAAATATTGTTACCAGGCAGAGAGAGAGAGAGAGAAGTGCAAGGAGGGTGAGATGCTAAGGAATTATCATGCATGAGGACATATGTTCTCTTGCCTAAGTTGCATGCCATTGACCTAAGCTGGTCACCAGTGTCATTAATAGTGAAGGAGGTCTTCTTAAAGGGATTTTTTTCCCCTTGGATATTTAGACTCTGAAATACATATATTTTCTGTTCTGTTTTTTTCTCCTCCATTTGCATGTGAAATTTTATATCCTAGGTTATGTTTTCTTCACAAAGCTCTGAATCATTGGGAATAAGATTTCCTTTTAAAAGTTTAGATATTAAGGGATGCCTGGGTGGCTCAGTCAGTTAAGAGTCTGCCTTCTGCTTGGGTCATGATCCCAGGGTTCTGGGATCATGTCCCGCATCGGGGTCCTTGCTCAGTGGGGAGCCTGCTTCTCCCTCTGCCTGCCACTCTCCCTGCTTGTGCTCTCTCTCTTTCTCTCTCTCTCTCTCTGACAAAATCTTAAAGAAATAAAAATTTAGATATTCAGAAAAAATAAATAATGAAACAAACTGTTACTAAGTCTTAGGACAGTAGTTTTTTCAAAATACAAAAATGTAATCTAATATTGTAAAGCTGGTATAAATAGATGTACCAGATATCAGTTAGGATCTTTGCTTTTACTGAAGCAATATCATCCTCTAAATATATACCATTTGTTGTAACTGCCAGAGCTAAGGATATCTATTAAGTGTTCATTAAAGTTTTAGGAAGACAGTACATTTTAGTGGTAAAAAAAATAATATTTTGGCATTAGGCAGGCTTCAATTCAAATTCTGATTTGGTCACTTTTTATAACTTTGGGCACATTACTTAATTCCTGTGAACCTCCATTTCCTACTCTGTAAAATGAATATATTTGTAAAGCATACACAGTTCCCTCTGTACAGTAACTACTCATAAATGTGTGTATTATGATGGCTATTATCATCCTGTTTTTCCTCCTCTGTTATTTAAAAATAATTGGTAATTCTTTTCATCTTTCACTCTTCCACACTGCTTTTTTGACAGTCTTTCTTTTCATTCATGTACCATTTATCAGGGCTTTTGATGAAAGAGATTTGTCAATTCTAGAACCATGGGACAGAAAAAGACCTTAAGTGGCCACCACATCTATCCCTGTTTCAAAACAATGGAATATCTGGATGATTCAAGACCAAAAGGAATTTGTCTCTTTGCAAAATTTAAGAACAGAATAGCTATGACCTCTTTTGGTAATGCCATGTAAGATATTCTTTATGTGTAGTCTAGGTTTCTCTTTACTCAATCAATCCATTTAAAAGGAAAAGTATACTCTTATTCATATAACAATTCCTGCCTAAGTTGTAAATCCTTTACAACTGACTCAGGCCTAACTGAATGTCCTTTACATTTCTTATAGTTTGTTCTGCTTTCAGTTAAAATGTAGGGGGCTACAAAAGATCACTGCTTATGACATAACAATGAAGAGAAAACTAAACTGAGTAAACTAAAAAGGAATGTATTTTCTTTAAAGCCATGAAAGAGCTATGAATCCCATTGAACTTTCAATGATTATGAGTGTGGTATCATGGCAGATTGGAATCCCATGGAGATACAAACACAGAGCTTATCCACCCCACCTTCCAACACTCTTCCATAGGATTTTTGCTGAATAAACAGCTGCATGGAAACTTAGGAGCTAGGCTGGAAAACAAGTGATTTCATGAGGTACTTATATTGCAAATCCCTGTGGAAGGATACACTTAATTCTATCCTTAAGACACTTAAAGCTAGGAATGAACTAAAACCAGTTGAAGTAGAAAATCAGCCCCAATGGAGTTCAACTCCTTATTAGGTCAAAGAGATCAACCTCTCTAGATGTCTGCCAAAGAAAAGGGGAGCTGTTTCTGTGGAAAATACCACCTATTTCAGTCTTGACTATTGTTTCTTACACAATGACAGATGAAAAAATAAAAACTAAGAAACATGAAAAGAAGCAGGAAAATATGGTTTATAATAAAAATAAAAAACAGAAACACACAGAGATGTTAGAATTAGTAGAAAAGGGCGTTAAAATAACATTTTAAATGTGTTTAAAATTTAGAAAAAATGTGGCCAAAATGGATGAAAAGATGAAGGATGTCAACAGAGAAAAGGAAACTTTAAAAAAAGAGTCAAATCTAAGTTTTGAACTGAAAACTACGATATTTGAAATGAAAAATATTCAGTGGGATTAACAGCAGATTGGACAGAACAGAACAAAGAATTAGTGAGCTAGGAAATATGTCAGTAGAAATTATCCAAACTGAGGTACAGAAAGAAAAAAGAATTTAAAAAACAACAGAAAGAGAGTATCAGACCTCTGAGATAAAATCAAATGGTCATTCATGAAATTAGAGTTCCAGAATGAGAGGAAAGAGTGGGACACATGTTTGAGAAATAATGGCCAAGAATTTTCAAATTGATTAAAACTACTACTTCACAGATTCAAAAAGCTCAGTGAACCACAAGCAGGGTAGATACAAAGAATCCACACAGAGACATATCATAGTGACCTTGCTGAAAACCAAAGATAAAGGGAAAAATCATAAAGTAACCAGAAGGAAAAGACGATATATTCAGATGAACAAGATAAGAATAAAGACAATTTGTAATCAGAAACAACAGAAGCCAGAAAATAATGGAAGGACATCTTTAAAGTGGTGAAAAAGAAAAAACCTACGATAACAGAATTCTATGCCCAGCAGAAATAGTCTTCAAAAATGAGGGTTAATTTAAGACTTTTTTCAGACGTACGAAAGCTGAGAGAACCTACCACCAGCAGTTCATACTGTACATAGAGTTGACCCTTGAACAATATGGTGGTTAGGGGCACCTTTTTGCATAGTCAAAAATATCATGTAAAACTTTTGATTCCCCCAAAACTTTAACTACTAATAGCCTTCTGGTGACTGGAAGCCTTACCAATAACATAAGCAGTCAATTAACCCATCTTTTGTATGTTATATGTATTATATACTCTATTCTTACAATAAGGTAAACTAGAGAAAAGAAAATGTTGTTAAGAAGATCACAAGGAAGAGAAAAGTACATTTGTAGTACTGTATAAAATCTGCATATAAGTTGGTCCATGCAGTTCAAACCTGTGTTATTCAAGGGTCAACTGTAATACTAAAGGAAGTTCTTTATGCTGGAATAAAAATGTCCCAGGTAGAAGTCAGATATCTATAAGGAATAAAGTATACTGGAAAAATAAATATATGGTAAATAGAGAAGACTATCTAAAATATTTCTTTAAAAGACTATTGATTATCTAAAGCAAATGTAATTACAAAGAACTGTAAGGGTTATAATTTATTTAGATGCAAAATGTATGAGGATAATATCACAAAGGATGGAATGAGGTAAATGGAATCATACCGTTGTAACGTTGTTACACTATTTATGAAGTGATATAATATTAATTCAAGGTGTCCTGTGAGAAATTAAGGATGCATATTGTAATTACTACAGAAATTACCTAAAGACTCCTGCAAAGTGACATAGCTAAAAATAGATAATAGAAAATACGAAGTGTAATGCAAAACAGAAATATTGGAAACATTTCACTCAAAGGATGTCAGGAAAGGCTAAAGAAAAAAACTCTGATAAGGCAAATAGGAAGGAAATAGAAAGGTGGTAGGTTTAAACCCAATTATCTTAGTAATTACATTAAATGTAAATGGACTAAGTGATCCAATTAAAAGGCAGAGAAAGTCAGATTATGGAGATAGTATATCAAAATAAGATCCAAATACATGTGATTTACAAGAGACACATCTTAAATAAATAAAGGGATGGAAAAATATACCATGTTAACATAAATCATAGAAAAGTAGCATGACTGTATTATTATCAAACAACATATATTTCAAAGTAAATAGATGAAAGCAGAGATCATAGATGAAACTGAAAGTTTTATAGTCATAAAACTATCAATTCATCATGAAGACATCACAATTGTATCTTGAGTATGCACTTAATAGCAAACCTTCAAAATTTCACATAAGTCCTTACTGTTCCTCCTTTCATAGGCTCCTTCTTCTAGTAGTCTTGCGATCTTAGTGCTAATTTAACCATCACTGTCACTTGGGCTCAGGCCTCTGTGGAGTACGATACTATTACCAGACAGGAAAAGGATTATTTGATATATACCTGTTTATCCATTTATTTATTCCCTCATAGAAGGCATCTAGTGCACTGGCACGGAGTCTACCAGGAATTAGGGACCTGGCGTCAAGCTGTGGTACTGCTGGTAACATCAGACAGGTCACTCAAATCACTTTAAGCCTCAGTTTCCCCATGGGGAAGGGAGATAGAAATACTTGCTCTGCCTAATTTTTAGACTTCTTAGGAAGCTTAAATGAGAAAACACATGCAGTGCTGGATACATAAGAGACATTGTTGTGAACACAGTAGTGAGCTTGCTTTTTGGCACCTGCCTAATCCTGGCTCATGTGCAGCTGCTAGCCCCCAGGTGCCTTTTCCTTATTCATCAGTTTAGTCTATTTTTATCCTGAGTCCTTTACAGACAGAGCCAAAGGAGACTGATAAACCTCTATGAAGAAGCTCAGAAGGTTCTGCCCTTAATTTTGTACCTCTTATATTCACTCGAGGGAAATTTGAAGAGTCTAAACAGGATAATTAAACCAGGAGGCAAGTCCTATCCTTAGATCTGGTTAAAGATTTTACAAAGAGACAATGGAAAACATTTAATGTAAAGATTAGAACTTTTGACTAAATTTTAAAAAATGTATTATTTTTTACCTAAAAAGTGGTTTTCCATTTGGTTTTGTTTTTGGAGAGAAACTGATTTCCATGTGTAAAAGGAATAGAACTGTTTTTGTGTGGATTGTCTTTTATGGAAGTGTATTTTTTAGTGATAAAATTTTCCTGGAATGAATGAGGTTGCCGGAACAGGTTTCCTTGGCATGTGAGAAAATTATAGGACTGTGTGAAATTACAGTTTTAAGATTTGAGAAGTTTGAAATTAATTAATGTATCCATATTATACATTAAGGGCTTGCTAATTAAGGTAGACCTCTTGAAAAATATTAACCAATATAAATATTATTTGAAAGTTACTTAATTATCTAAAACCTACATAAACAACATATCTAAATCATGTCTAAATTTTAATAATATTTCTAATAAGAATAATAATACTTGAAGACTAAGAGATCTTCTTTTCAAGAATAACACTAGTTGTAATATAATTATTACAATAAGCATGAGAAAATTGCAGGGCACCTGGGTGGCTCATTTGGTTAAGCGTCTGCCTTGGGCTCAGGTTATGATCCCAGGACCCTGGGATGGAGCCCCATGTCAGGCTCTGTGCTCAGCAGGAAGCCTGCTTCTCCCTCTCCCCCCTGCTTGTGCTCTCTCTTGCTATCTCTCTCTCTCAAATAAAAAAGTAAAATCTTGGGGAAAAAAAAAAAAAAGAAAACCATGAGAAAATTGCATCAGAATCTCCTAGGTATTTATTGTACCCAAAACATTAATATTATGTTTCATGATATTTTGTACATGAACATATATACTATATACATAAGAGTTTTCTTCAGTATTTGAAGCAAAAAAATTTGCTTCCCACATATCTATATGAATTGCTGTATGTTTTATGCTCTGTTAAAAACAAACATGACTATGAAGAAAATTTCACAGTTTAAATCCTTAGAATGTGCAGTTGCTCATTTGTTTGTTATATTCCTTAATAGAGTGTAGGCCAGTTTAATGCTTACAACATAACAGAATAGTTTCCTGTTGTGAGTGGATTTCTTGATAGTAACCTGAAAAAAAAAATGTAGGAAACTTTGTAGGAAGGTGGTAGGGGAAAATGATAAAGGCATTGAAGGAAATGCTTCTGGTGCCAGGAGGCAGAGAGAGTGACAGGATCAGCTTGGGGTGTGGTAAAGTAGGATCAGAGAGTTCTATATGTATGATTTCAGGAAGGTCCACCTAACTTGGGCCCTTATTTTCCTTATCTGTAAAATGGGGATAATAATGCCTGCCTGATAGTATTCTTAGGATATTGATACCAGGTTATGTTTGTAAATAATTTAATACAATGCTAGGGACAGGTACATAGCAAACATACACTAGATTCAACTAATAAAGTGAAAATTAACCTTCCCACTGAAATGGGATTTAAGAAGTTCTGTCATTTCCATCTTGATTTACTTAATCTCTCGATATAAATGATGAGTTCTAGATCAGCAGATTACCTTTGGAAAACCTTTATTGAAAAAGTCATTTCTCTGTCACATCATCCATTAACATAAGGTTGCAGCTCTGACTTATTCAATGAGGCTTTGTTGCATAAAAATGAAGCTATTGATATTATTGACTATTAATGAATGCTTATTCCATAGTATAAATTATTGTTTCCACAAAATATAATCTATTTTAATAACTGAGATGAACCACAAATTTTTTAAACAAGAAATGAGTTTCTATATTCAATTTATTAAACTAACCAGGTACTCAGCATATAGCTTTAATTAAGTTATTTGCCTTGAGGCCAATCAATAATTAATTTCCCCATTCAAAAACTATGACTTGGATGTTTCTCTTAAAGCATGCCAATTAAAAACAGAAAAGCCAAACTAAAAAAATATATGTTTATTGACAAGTTAGAAGATGTTGCCAGGCTTTTTAACAAGCTCTTTGAAAATACTGCTTTATTTGAAAAGAAACTTTAATTACCTTTGATCATGGCACTTAAGTCTTAGCATTATATTCCTATTTAGTAATACATACTCAGCTCATGGTGATAATTCTCTCATAGCTTGTGGTGATTAGGGAGAATCATAATAGACAATTGATAAACTTGTTAAGATTTGACTATGATGAAAAGAACAGCTTTGAATTACTCTTATTAATTTAACCCATATATTTTAGAAAACTAGTGGTAAGCTGGTTGCCATGAAGTATTTACTACTATAAAATGATAAGTTTTAGCACACTTTACTAACAAATCTGAAACTGAGTTTTGAAAGAAAGGGAAATGGGACTCATATTCTCTTTTATTTCCCAAACTATGAGTTTATCTAAAATATAATGCCAACAGTCATTCTCCCAGTTGCTCACTCTGTTCTAGCACCATGGCCTCCTCACTGATCTTACACAAGCCTGAAGTTTGCATTTGGTGTGCCCTTTGCCTGGCATACTCTTCCCTTGGATATTTACTTCACTTCTTCACTTTGCTCAATGTCATTTTCTCAGAGTTGCTTAATCTGATCCCTCCCACTTAAAATTACACACTACAGTGCCCCTAATTTCCTTTAACCTGCTCTGTTTCTTTCTGCCATTCTAAACTAGTCATCTTCCAATGTACTATATATCTTAACATATTTGTTTATTGTAGATTCCATCAAATGTAGACTCCAGGAAGCCAGAGAGTTTTGTTTGCTCTACTCACGCTGTATTTCCAGTACTTAAAATATTGTCAGATACCTAGTGAAAACTGGATAAATATTTGTTGAATGAATGAATAGATGCATCAATAAATGTAGAAGTAAATAGATTCAACATCCTAGCTTAAGCACCTAGAAATTGTTCTGATTATTTGCCTGATTGCCTCAAACCTGGACTCATCAATGGAATGTGCCAAATGAAGTTAAAAAGCCAGAGATGGTATCTCATAGAATGAGAAATCCAAAGAATTTAAGGAGATTTGGTATCTCCCAGCTTTGTTCCTCAAGAGGATATAGGAAACACATTCTTCACTAGACATTAAGAAATTCACTAGTGAGGGGAGTGCAATATTCTTGGAAAAGACTGCAGTGGCTATCATCTCTAGGCTGGGATGATATCGCCACACACATTGGCATTCCATGTTCACTGAGGCCAAATAGCAGCACTCAATTGAAAGCAAGGTGAGGTGGTTCCCATGATAATCAGCAGGGTGAGAGTGATGATAAAGTTTAACGTACAGAAGACTTTGGAAGTGGCTAATTGATCCCGGGGATTCCAGAACTGAAATTGTTGATATCTCATTAAGGTCCTACTTAAAAACCCTCTAGGTTTGGCAGTGGCATGGGTAGCCCACCACATTGGAAATTTATGATCCCTCATACTTGCCTATCTTGAATCAGATCATAGACTCAGAGTTCCTTAAGTGGAAGGAAAGATTTGTCTTGGTGAAGAAGGACCAATAGTCTCAAGTATATCTTCTTCCTAGTCTTTCTCTAGTATTTTTAATACAGTGTATTATTGACGATTAACTTTATTGTTTGATCCATAGGTAGCAGCATATCAAAACTGGCTTGTGACTGAACTAGGTAGAGAAGGACTAACTGTCCCTCAGAGACAGCTATGGTGACTGAGTGATTGTGGGTATTCACTTTTGAGGAGAGGATGCCCATGTTTTAATTTGGAATATAGATATTTTCTTATGCCAAGTATGAGAATGCTGTTGTTGCTATTGCTATTTTTTTTTAAGATTTTATTTATTTATTTGACAGAGAGAGACAGCCAGTGAGAGAGGGAACACAAGCAGAGGGAGTGGGAGAGGAAGAAGCAGGCTCCCAGCAGAGGAGCCTGATGTGGGGCTCGATCCCAGAACGCTGGGATCACGCCCTGAGTGTGAAGGCAGACGCTTAACGACTGCGCCACCCAGGCGCCCCTGTTGCTATTGCTATTGTTTACAATAGTATGGATAGGAAGAAGGTTGTGCTTGGATGGAGAAGTCAAAGACTGCATTATTGGTGATAGTTTATCTTGCTCTCTCAACAACCACTCCTGTCACTTTCTAGCTTGTGTTCTTTATCACTCATTTTTGAGTTTTAAGGCAACTCCTGTCCCTTGTTCCTGGAATTTCCCCCACTCTCTGAAGTCTACAACATGTAGTTTAGTGTTTAGTTGTAGTCTACCTTATTTTTAAGTAATTTTATATATGTGTTTTTACCCTCTTTGAGGTCATTTTATTTTAATGCGAGGATGTCCTGTATTCCCTTTTGTGTCATGCTCAATAACCTCGGGTCTTTTAATCTGATAGAACTGCCAGTTCCATGGTATCTCTTTCCACCGAATATTTCCCACTCATTTATAATCAAACAAGCAAAAACTCAGCAACTCAGTCATAACAAACCAAATAGACAATTCCTGACGCCCAAATTTGAAAGTCTGGTACAATGAAAATGCATCAGCATTTCTGGAAAGAGATCAAAGCACCCATTCTTTATATTATGAACCAACCAGCAGAGGGAGCAAAAGAGATATTGAAGTGATCCTGTTTCTGCTTGCGGACCTTCTACTATGGTTGCTGTCTAGAGCTAGGCTGTATTTTTAATATATATTCCCCCTAATCCCTAGGCAGAAATTTTGCTGTATAATCACCACATGTCTGTGAAGTCAGTTCTAAGAGAAATTCTACCTGCACAATTTCTTTCTTCAATCTTGAGTTCCATGAAAACCTCAAGAGCTACTGGGTGAAAAACCAGGACTTAAATTTTAGGCCTTCAAAACTTTAGGTGGCTCAAGAATTAGGGCAAAGAGATTTTGAATGAATAAAAAAATTAGGATAAATGATATTAATGAATTTCTGCTGTGTTCTGTATTATCTAAAATATTTTGAGAATTTTTCACATAGACTCCAATGGCAGTTTTATTACATTCACAGTAAAACTATTTTTATATGATCAGGAAACAACAAAGAGAAAGTTCCTTTAAAAGAATAATTTATATTCTTTGGTGTGTGTATGTGTGTGTGTGTGAATAGTGCATATATACTATATATGATATATTTCTACATTCCCATATAAAATGTCCTTTAAAATGTTATAGATCAAAAAAGTTTCTCATTATCCTGGATACTTTGGTTTAGATAATTCTGTTAAGTATAATCATGAAGATGGCCAAAGACTTGTATGTGCTTTACAGTGTCCCCTGCAAAGCTTTAAGAATGTCATTAATTGGGGTGCCTGGGTGGCACAGCGGTTAAGCGTTTGCCTTCGGCTCAGGGCGTGATCCCGGCGTTATGGGATCAAGCCCCACATCAGGCTCCTCTGCTAGGAGCCTGCTTCTTCCTCTCCCACTCCCCCTGCTTGTGTTCCCTCTCTCGCTGGCTGTCTCTATCTCTGTCGAATAAATAAATAAAATCTTAAAAAAAAAAAAAAAGAATGTCATTAATTACATTCTTTGGATGAGTTCAATATGAGGACTCTTGGATGTGTAAAATCTTATTACCCAAACTGTCCCTTGAATTTAATGAAGATATAAATATATGTGCGTGTGTGTGTGTGTGTGTATTTACATAATATATTATATGTATATACACATATATATATTTAAAATATTTATTTTATTTATTTTATAGAGAGAATATGCATGAGCTGGGGGGAAGGGGAAGGGGAGAGGGAGAAGTAGAGACGCAGGCTCCCTGCTAAGCGGGTAGCCTGAAGTGTGAAGTGTGGCTGGATCCCACAACCCTGAGATCATGACCTGAGTGGAAATCAAGAGTCTGATGCTGAACCAACTGAGGCGCCCAGGTGCCCCTTTAATGAAGTTATATTAAAGTACAGCCACAAGGATGAAGAAGCAAAAAAGAAGAAAAATCCGTGATAATGTGAAGCTAATACAAATTTAATATGAATCATTTTATTCATCTGCTGAAGGATATCAAAAGGGAAAAGAAGCATTATAAGGCATTTCATTTTTAAGAGAATGTAATTATAAATAATATCATTCGTGTAGTTGCTATTGTGTTGGGGATGTATAAACTCTTACACCATTTAAACGTAACACAGACTTTGGGAATTTCCAGATATCATGGCATGGTGGACATCTTTATCATTCCTGTGATTCTTGACTTTAGGTAGAATTATATCCAACTGAGTTACTTGAGCTGATCTCCAAAAACAAGTCCTATGGAGCTCTTTTACCAGGGTCGCACCAACATGGGTTATGTTCATACCAAAACCATGAAGCAGGTGGCACGGGTCATCACTACCCTCGTCTGAGCAATGACTTCCACACCAGCAAGCCCATGTGTGGGGAGATCGCCATGATTCCCAGCAGGAAGCTCTGCAGCAAGACAGCAGGCTACGTCACACGTCCGAGGGGTGCAATCAGAGAGGTCTGGTGAGCGGTATCTGCATCAAGCTGCAGGAGGAGAGAGAAAGAAGAGATAATTCTGTCCCTGAGGTCTCAGCCTGGATCAGGCAATCATTGAAGTGGATCCTGACACTAAGCAAGTGTTGAAGCTCTTGGACTTTGGCAGTCTCTTCAGCCTGCAGTTCACAGCCTACAACTGGGATGAATTTCAAAACACCACATGCAGTTGTTTGAATCTCTTTGCTGTGCTACAGTGTCTTCCATAAGCCTTAGGGAAAAAAAATTCTTATAGAGATTCCCCTGACTGAGGCTAATGAGATTATTTTTATGAGGAGTAGATTGGTATGTGTATGTGTGTATGCCTGTGTGGGCCTGTATGACTGATCAACCACAGAAATAACCTTAATACTTGTCTCCTCAGGGGAGGAACAAACATTCTAACTATTGTGAAAGTCTTTTTTTCTCTTGTTGTCTATTTCTATCCTGTAGTGAATTAGTTTTTATTACAATGTGGTCATGCCTTGTGCTGAAGGCATAAACTGGCAGGGTAACTGGACCTCTATGGGGGATACCTTGTCTGTCTTCTGGCTGGGTAGTTGGGTTGTGCAACTCATGGAAAGAACAGCATTACAGCTTGAGAAGAACACACCACTGAGTGTTTTGTAAGAACATCTAGGAGAGAAACAAATAAACCAGTGTTGGCATTCATTTCATTAGACACTAATAAAACAAAGTTTGAAAACTCAAAGAAAAATAGCATCTTTTCCTTTAAAAGAACTTGAACCCCCAGATTTCACTACCTAATGCTTCTTGGGAATACAGCTTAATGAAGCTCATTGTTTTAGATTTTTTGGTACAGTGGGTATGGAAGACATTTGAGCTTGTTGAATTGACTCAAAGTTTGGGAAAAGGTGCCGGAGAGGAGGAGGTCTGGTATGGTTCAGTGAGTTGGCTTGGACTAGCAGCCCAGAGATGTCAGTTCTCAACCCAGTTTTATCATTCAGTAATTGCTTGTCCTTGGCTAATTCAACAAATTTGTTTCCTTATCTGCCAAATGTCTTACCTCTTCTTGTAGGATAACGTCATGACATGGAGAAACTGTGAAATACCCAGCATGCTATAAAAATATGAGCTACCTTTATAAAAATTATTTGTTGTTATTAAAAATACTCAAGTGGATGATCGTTATGGCTACGATCAAGATGCATGTTTATTATACTCTAGAATATATAGTTTGGAAATGACAAAACTTGACTAGGACTGAGCCAAAGTGCTCTGATGTTTGGGAGTAAGGTGAAAAAAATGCAGTATTCATTAGGACATTTGTGGTGATTAGGGAGATGACCTTAATAGGTTATCGAATTCACAGCCTCTCACAATGGACCAAACTTTAGCCAATTCAATTAAATGAGATTTTCCGTTGTTTACAGAGACGGCCAGCCAGGACTCTTCCAATACAAGCAGTTTCAATATTATGCAATTCTTTCTTAATTAATTCTTAATTCTCAGGCCTCACCAGCATGGGGATAAAAATAGAATGTTTTGATTGTTGCAAATTGGTATTTCTCTGACCCAGCTCCTATTTTACTGTGTGAGAACTCTAGACCACCCTTACATGTCTACTAAATAGTTACAGCATTCTGTATATCATCTCTAGTCAGCAGATTTATTCTTTCAACTACCAAGTGGCATCCTATGTTCTATTTTCTTTCTCTTTTACCCTGACTCTATACAGTCTGTCTACTGCCTTCTGGTATGAAAAATAACAGCTTTGCTGCCAGTGCCACGCTATGGAGATGATTCTAGAAGTAACGGTGTTTGGTGCCCAGGCTGCCAATGCCTGTTGCTGAGGGTGTTGATGAATCTCTCATGGCATCAGCCATCAATATCTCCTACTGTTGGGGATAAGACTAGCCCCAATTCTGCAGCTGTCTTGAGTACTCCATAGCTGTCCCAGGTACTCTTGTCTTTACATGCTCGTTAGTGGATGCGTCCACGTTCTGGCACTTAGCTGTGAGTCTATAAGTTCTGAGGCCAGGCGAATGAGTGACTGACGTTGTGTTGTCCTCATAGTTGAATCTTCCCTTTGATTCTGGCACGTCATCCCTGGACCACACATGTGTGCCTCATTCCTGTTCTCTGTGCATTTTGCCCAAGGGGTTTCAGTGTCCTATGTAGTACTCCCTAGGAGGCCTCCCTCGGAGCCTGATGGGTAACTGATATACTTACTATCCCGGAATGCCTGAATAGCATCTCTTCATCACACTAACTGTCAGACTTTTCCTTTGGTTTAGTACTGAGCGAGGACTCTCATGTTTATAGCAGTACTTTATACTCTTATGTATCATACTCTCATACTCCTAGTCTCAACCATCCTTTCTGCAAAAAAAATCAATCTCCACTTTTTAAAGTAAGGGTGTAGTTTTATCGGCTCTTATTCATCTCTGTGGTTGTAGGCTTGAAGTCTTCAACTTATTCACAAAGTAGGACACCTTATTCTAAAATGTGACTTCTCTCTTCCACAAGGTTTCTTTGTTTCTCAAACCTAAGTGACGAGATGAAGCATTATTTATGGGGTCCTAACATAACCCCCGTTCTCAGTATGCCTAGTGTTATTGGAATCACACGAAGCGTACATGCCTTTTAAATGATGCATAAGAATGAAGTGTTATAGCAGGCTCCTGGTTTACCCTGGCTTGTAATTTCCCGAGAGATGCCAGAATTGGCCAAGGAACTTCTTTTTAAAAAGATGGAAAAAATTCCATGGAAGACAAACATAGATCACTTTAAAAATCATTTTTCTCCTATTTCTATTCGGCTCCTCAGTCCGTAAATATCAAAGTCCACTTTCTAAAGGTACACATAGCATATTTGTATTGGAATATAATAGCGGGATTTTGAGAATCATCTAGACATTCGACAATGTCAGTTTGAAACAAATAATTTTTATTCCTAGCTTAATAAAATTTCAAGTAGACATCAACTTTGGATGTGTCTCTTAAAGATCATATGTTAATTCATTAGTGAATACCAGAAAGCAGATTGACATGTTTTGTCAGTATACTTTTCCCCTTATTTATCATGGTGTATTTTAAAGGGTCTGCCTTTTACAGTGATCTTATGAGATGTTTTGGGAAAGAAGGGTACCATGGTCAGTGAGTTTGGGAAAAGCTTCATACCATATTCAGAGGTCCTGTAGGAAAAAAAAAAAAGCTACTTAACTCATTTAACCCATCTAGTCCCAAACCAATTTGGCCACAATAACCACCTCTCTCTCTTTTTTAAACAGGGACACACTTAACATTTTATAGAATATATTTTGGTAATTATTGCTCTGTTTTAACCTTTCCAACTAACTTTTTTGACTGAATAGTTCATTCATTTCAATTTTCCTTTCAATAAATATTTCAGGTATTTTCGTGGTTTGATTGAGTCAGCTAGGAGTTTTGATATGGCCTGTATACCTGGTCTCATTCAACTCACATTTTCACATGTATTTTTCCACACATGCTTCTTTGGCAAAATAAGTGTTTGAATTAGGTTTTCGTCACAGGGTAAAACAATTGCAGAAAGGATCTAAACTTGTGTTCCTTAGGTGAGGCCTAGGCAGTTTCTTAGGACCAGCATGATGCTGAGCCAGACTGTCTTTTGCCTGGGAAAATACAAATGTACAGGACCTTGAATGAAGGGACAGCTCAAAGAAGCAGTGAATTCAACAGCTGCAAGAGACTACAGACATCATCCAGTGTTAGGACGTCATCTTGTGCCAGTAATCAGAGGCCCAGATTACCAAAGCGACTGGCTTCAGGTTAGGTCCCAGCTGTAGCTGAGCTGGATTTAGGCCTGGCCCTCTGATTCTCAGTCCTCTAAAATTGTTGCTGACTTTGGAGCCTCTTAGACCTCTGGTGGAGTAGTTGGATCTGGTCTCAAATTCACCTCTGCTATTTTCACCAAGAACGAAAGTCCATAACTGTTGTCCTTGATTTTCCAAAGCACAGCTGTAGAGATGACAATGTATACCATGTGATAAAAAGCTCTTTCAAATATTAAACTCCACCAAAATACTTTCAGACAAAAAAGCTTGTGTGTTGTATGGGTGTGTGTAGGGTGGTGGTGGTGGTGATGGTGGCGGCGACAGCAATGGGGTAGGTAGGGAAGGGAAATGCACATTCTAATTGACTTAACTGGGCTAGAAATACTCTTGTTCTGGTTTCCAGGAACAAAGTAAAATAAAATAAGTAAAAACTGTCATCCTATTCAAATAATTGTTGAATATTTGCTCTTACTCAATTTCTATTCTGGAGAGCTATTAAATAGGCTGTGAAATGGGTTGGTGGTGAAAGATGAGCTGGTAGCAATTATTTCCCCATATCCTTACTGACTTGGATAACAGTCACTTTTCTTTGCTACGTACAACCTAACTGAAAATGCAGATCCAATGACTAATGTCTTGGGTGTGTCAAAATGGCAGGCAGGCAGTGTTTGCAACTCATCTCTCTATTTAGCATTTCCCTCTGTTTTTAGATTAATGTTATTTTCCTTATAACCCATCAAGTCTTTTCACAGGGGAATACAGATTCTATTGCAATTACCTGGAGGAATCTCCACTCAAGTACTTGTTGGAAGTCCTTTGGGTTGAATAGAGGTTTTAACAGGGAAATAAGCACTGCAGAATTATGTCCAGCTGTGTACAGATATTTATGGGAATAGTCACAGAGACTGAAATAATTGATGCAAAGAAAAACAATTACCAAACAAATAGAACATTGTTTGGATACAGAAGAATATTCCATGACTTCCCCCTCAATTCCTCTCTATTATGATTATATTTATTGAATCTCAAGTAATCAGAGTGATTTCTGAAATTAGAAAGTGGTCACCAAGAACTAGGTATGCATAATTACCATTATTTTTAAGAATAAGGACAATTCTTGAAGAAAATAAAAAGAAATAATGATATTCTGGCCCATTCACCAAAACATGACATGACATTTGACAATTAAAAAATGAAAAGAAAAAAAACCCACAAAAAGTTGCAAGTTACATTTTAGAAATGTCTATGTAAGAAATTGTAATTTATTAATCATTACATCTTTGACATGAATGAGAAAAATAGTGGTAAAATATAAGGGGAAAGTAGTATTTATTTTATTTACGGCCATAGTTTGGAGTTCATATAGATTTACGTATCTGTAGTTCCCGAGAATTCAGAGCCTAGAGACTGGGAAAACTGGATTTTAGCATAAAGACGATACTTCATGTAACCTTCATGTAATTTTGCTGGCTTTATCACCTCTCACTCTTCCAGAAGTCTGTGGAATATCCTCTTGGTGAAAGCCACTTTAGACTTTCCTTTCTTAGTCACCCCTTCCCTGCATTTCACTACCTCACCACTCCACAGTTTCCCACCACGTTCCAGAAAATTATCAATTCTGTCTCCTCAATGTCTCATAAATTTGTTTTTGAGACCAGAATTATTGCAACACACCCCTTGACAGTTCTCCTTCCTCCATTTTGGATTTATTTAATCTGTGCTTAAAATAGCTGCCAGAATAATGTATCTATAATAATAAAATGCATTGAATGGTTACTATATGCCAGGCCATTTAATTCTCATAGTAATGTCATTACACCATTTTGTTAGATAAGGAAATTATGGCCAAGAGAAACTTAGTTGCCTAAGGGTCACACAGCAGGAAGAGGCAGAGCCAGGAGTTGAATACTAAAGGATCTGCAACTTACATTGCCTTTCTAACTATTATACTGTGCTGCTTCTTTAAGCCAATCAGATCGCGTTGTGAGTTGTGTTAATTCTGATGTTGCTGTCATTCATGAAATTGTCAATTTGGGAAGGCAATAATTTCCTTAGCATACTCTAGTTCTGTGGAATAGAACAGTAAGGAAAAACTATATGATGCAATTTTTTTATGGCTCTTTTTGATATTGACTGTTAATTAAGCCCTCCCTAAATGAAAAGGGTTTCAATGGTGCAGAGAGACAATGAATGGATTGATTTGTAGGTTAGAGGTGTGTGAGTGGTAGAGAGGTTTGGGTCTTTAATTAGCTGTGATTGCTTAATTCAGTTGATTAAAGCACCATATGAATGAAGTCACGTTTATGGATTCGGTTCTTGTGTGGGCCAGTTTATTTAGTCATCCTTGCACTGTTAACCTCAGCCCACCTCCTTGCTAATGTGTACCATTAGCTGAAAAGGACAGTGTGAATGGAAAAGTGCAAATTCCTCCTCATACTTGGAAAAAATTACCCAACATGCGTGTCCTATTGACATTGGCGGAGAAGTAGGGTACATTATTAAATCTTTGATTGTTTTCAGTTCTCCCGAAAAATTCATTATGTGACAAAATGCCATAAATCATATACAAATTTGAATCCCCTTTATAAAATAGCTTTAACTGCATTTTAACAAATTGACAATTGAGCCATAACAGATTTAGGTGAAAATAAAAAGAAACTATATAGTCAGTTTTACAAGAAAAATAGATTTACCTACCTAGATAGGAATGGCTGATAGCTATTTGAGCATTTTCACTGGAGGTGTTCACATCTCTTTCTTAAATTCTTTTCATTAGAGGTGAATCGTAGGGATCTATGTTCCTAGGTTCATGTTCATATACTTGAAATAAGGCTTTCATAATTAGAGAAAAATAAAAATTAAAAAAAATAAAAACAAAGAAAAGAAGGAAACTCAGGTTAATATTTTTCAGACCCCTCTTCTTTTCCAACCAAAGTAACAAATAGCCCATATAAACAGACCACCCCCACCTTTGAGGTGTGGTAACTTAAAGCCTATTTAAGTTCCTCTTTACATACTGTTATTCTTTTTTTTTTTTTTTTTTTTTTTTTTTAAAGATTTTATTTATTTATTCCACAGAGATAGAGACAGCCAGCGAGAGGGAACACAAGCAGGGGGAGTGGGAGAGGAAGAAGCAGGCTCATAGCGGAGGAGCCTGATGTGGGGCTCGATCCCAGAACGCCGGGATCACGCCCTGAGCCGAAGGCAGACGCTTAACCGCTGTGCCACCCAGGCGCCCCTACATACTGTTATTCTTATATTGTCATTCGCCCAACTATCATGAAAGAATTTTTCTTTTCTTTGTAGTGTTGTCTGATATAGGGGAATGAGCGTACCTATTTAATACATTTTTATTGAATTTCTACAAAATGAATGCATATTTATTGGATGCTCGTACCTGGAGATATAATCACAAGCAAAAAGAGGACATGGTCCTTCCCTCATAGTGGCTTGGAATATAGTGGGGATGATAGACATTGACCAAATCATAATTTATTAAATGTTGATTGAGTGTGTCTATGTGCCAGGCAATTTTGTCAGCACTGAGGATACAGAGATAAAAAGGACCTACACACCTTCCTTGCCTCAGTGAGCTTACCTTCTTATGAAAGAGCCTACAAACAAAAGTAAGCAAAAAAAATAAAAGGTGCCATATGATAATAAGTGCTATTGGGAAAGTCAAAGCAGGGGGATGATATGGAGAGGGTGGTGTGAGTGCACTTTTAAACAAAGTGATTGGTGAGTGTCACTAAAAATGTGACATTTGAGTGAAGAACAGAAGGAGGTGAGGGCGAGTCATATTTCTAGGGAAAGAGAAAAGTATAAGGGCGAAGTGCTGGGGCAGGAAGGTGCCTGCTGTGTTCTCAGAACATCAAGAAGGCTGGAGAGGTTGAGGAAGAGTGACTGAGGCAGCAGCTAGCATCAGATGAAGTCGCAGATGTTAACAGGAGCCATGGCAGGTAGGGCCTCACTGGGACACGTAGAGAGAGAGACAGGGAGCCACTGAGAGTTTTCTGATGTGGTTTAGGTTTTAATAAGATCATTCTGGTTGCTGAGTTGAGGATAGATGGCTGAGGAGCAAGAGGAAGAGGAAGGAACATTTCTGATCCAGACAAGAGGTGATGGCAAATTGGACCCAGGAGGATGATGGTGGAGTGGTGAGAATTGGTTGGTTTCTCTATATATTTTGTTATTCCCAATAACTAGTACAGTATCAATGATTATATTTTGGCAGCAAAAATGTTAAGTTCATATATCATACCAAAATATTTTCTAGCATATTTTTAAAAAATGTTTGTTAGAAAAAAATCTATCAATTATCAGCAGACAATTCACGTTATGTTATCCTTTCACTGAAAACCACCCAGTGGGTTCTCATTCTATTTATATTAAATTTCAAACCTTACAATGACTTAGAAGGCCAATCTGATCCAATATGGTAGCTTCTAGCCACATGTAAACACTTGGATTAATGCTAGTCAAAAAGGAGATGTATTATATATATATAAAGTCTACAGGAGCTTTAAAATCTTAGTGAGGAAATAAGAATGTAAAAATGTTACTGATAATTTTCAAATAGTGGCTATAGACTAAAAGGATAATGTTTTGGAATTATAGTGGAAATATAGTACTGATATTAATTTTACCTGCTTCTTTTTACTTTTTAAAAATGCAATGACTGGGACATTTAAAATGATAAATGTGGGTGAATTTTTTTGGCTCACATTATATTTCTGTTGAACAGTGGTGGTTTACATTTTCTTTTTCTGACTTTATCTAAAACTATTTTCCTTGTTCACTATGTTCCAGGGACGCTGGGTTTCTTTGAGATCCTTGAACTTGCCAGGCTCATTCCTGCCTCGGGGTCTTCATATATTTTATCCCCCTTTCCTGAAATGTTATTACCTTAGAACTTCCCTTGTTTTTTCTATTATTCATATCTCAGCTCAAATGTCACCTCTTAGACAAACATAGAGCTATGATCCCAATACTGGTGTCATCACCAATGGCTACTTACTGCCACCTCTGGATCCAGCTTCCAAGGAAAGCTCACCATTAGGGCATAGGACTTTCAGTTGAGCACCAGGCACTACAAATAAGGCAGACTGTGTCAAAGCTATGAGTCACTTGCAGCAGAGTGAAGTCCCAAGTTTGAGTGCCTGACTTGTCTAGTTGAGGCTGAGAAAGGGACTATCTTAAACCTTTGGCTTCTTTCGTCACTTTGGGATTCTCTCAAATATGAGGATATCTGGGCAATCCAAAATGATAAATGTCTATGATAGCATATTTTTCCTTGCATCAATATTTAAAGAGTTTTAAAAAGTTTAAATTAGTGTCTTTTCCTTATATTTTATGCCATTTTGTTGAAAATATTTCCGAATCTGTGAATCTATGAATTGAATGTGAATTTTTTGTATTTAAGTGATATTTGCTGTGACATTTGCCTAGTTACTTTCCCAGTAGTAAATACTTTTTAAATAAGCATTCAAAACTTTATATGAAAAGATTGCTTTCAATATTTTGAGACAAAATTCTTTTTAGGATATGCCACGATCACTTTCTCCCCTGCATTAGGTAGAGATTTTAAGTTCAAATACATTTTTCTAAAATAAACAACTACCGATACTTGGTTGCTTAATAATTATATGAATAACTTAAACCAGCTTTTATTTTAAGTGAGAGTAGGTGACTTATTAAATTTTGGTGTGGCATATGCATGTTCAAATATAATATAGTGTTGTCATTTAGCTCACACTCTTGAAAAATTAAACAAAATAATAATAATCTAATTTTTAAAGAAAGAATTTTTTACCATAGCTGACATAGCTTTACGCCCCTTATACCATCAAAACTGGTAGTGAACGAATAAAATATGATTGATTGTTGAGTGGTTTTATCGGAACATCTTATATATTGGTTCATTATAAGAATGAGATTGATATTTAATGTGAAAATATGTTTTTAAATCCCAAGCTCTTTCTATTTTTAAAGATTTTATTTATTTGAGAGAGAGAGAGAGAGAGCGCGGGAGAGAGAGAGAGCACAACTGAGGTGAGGGGCAGAGGGAGAAACAGACTCTCCGCTGAGCAGGGAGCCCAATTCCGGGCTTGATCCTGGGACTCTCGGATCATGACCTGGGCTGAAGGCAGACTGAGCCACGCAGGCACTTCTAGTCCCAAGTTCTGTTTGTCTATTTGTGTTGTAACTATGGGACCATATCATCATCAAATGGGTTTCTAAATATGTTTTTATTTACTTTTCTACTATAAATATAGTATGTATTTAATGTGGAAGTTTAAAAAATATAGAAGAGCAATGAGACAAATGAAAAAAATCGGTTATGATCCTGCCTTCCAGAAATAACCACTATTGACATGATGTATTGCTTCTCAGTTATTTTTCCTGTGTCTTCATGTATGTATGCGTGTATGTGCATGCATGTATCTGTGTGTTTTATTGTGTACATTACTTAACCTGCTTTTTTTCACAGGATATGTGTAATGATATGGTTGTGAAACAAGTACGGGGTTTTGGACCATGAATGTATTCAAACATTACTTTATAAATGCTGATCTTTTAAATTTTAGAAGCAAATTTTCATTTGGCCTTGTCTGGTGTAAGGATATACAAGTGAAATTCATCACAGAGCCTTCCTGGCAAGACCCATCCCTGGGTCATTCAGAGGCTGTGCTCCTCAGTTACAGCTTTTCTGTTTCCTGGAAGTCTTCAGATCCTTCTCTGTGATACCAAAGTATCTGTTTCTTGCAACACCACACCTCACCATTGCCAACACGATCTGTCATAATGAACTTGTATTTTTTTTTTTTTTTTGCATGTGTTCTTCAGGATTCTTAATCTCACTTTCTGCTCCCCCCACCCTGAATTAAACACATTTGATTTTGGCTTCAAGTTAATTTTCCATCTGCTTAATTCCAATGATTTCTGAATATTCAGTGATGAGAACACTGGATTGTTCTATTTCATTCTTGATCACACTTTAGAAGGATAGATCATTTAACTCTTCCGAGCTTCAGGTTCCTCATGATTAAAATGAGGATTTGGGTTGTACATTCCCTAAGGTCTTTTTCCAGAGCTAACATGGAATGCCTGTGTGTCTATAAAAGCAGTATGAAAGAGTGGAAAGAGCATGGGCTGTGTATCAAAGAAATCTTGGTGCAAATCTTGGAGCTCTGTGACTTTGGCTTTGCTGCTTACTGTTTCCAAACTTGTATTTTCTTTTTCATTTTTTTTTCTCCTTAAATGAATGACTTGCACTCTTCTGTCTTCAAGTTTGCTGATCCTTTCTTTCCTTCATCTAGTCTGCTGTTGAATCCTTCTATTGAAATTTTTAGTGCAGTTATTATATTCCTTGGCTCTGTGTATTCTTATTTGGTATTTTTTTATATTTTCTGCCCCTGTTGAAATTCTTGCTTTGTGCATGCATTGTTCTCCTGATCTCGGTGCATATCTTCATGACCATTACTTTGAACACTTCATAGGGTAAATTGCTTATCTTCATTTCATTAAGGCCTGTTCTGGGGTTTTGTGTTGTTCTTTTGTTTGGAACATATTCCTCTCTTTCTTTATTTTCCTTGACTCCCTGTGTTGGTTTCTGTGCATTAGATAAAACAGCCACCCCTCTCGGACTTGATGGGGTGGTCTTGTGTAGGAGATGAACTTTATCATTCAGTCTGACCCTAGCTCTTGGTTGTTTCTTCAGCCTTTGTGATTTCCAAGCTTCCTTCCTTGTTCTTAGTGGCTCTCAGTAGTTGAGAGTGTTCTAAGACCTGTCAGTGTCCCAAAGGGGAGGATCTCAGTCAGTACCTCTACGTAGGCTGATTAGAAGCCAGACCTTTAGGCCATATAGCTTTAAAAGTATGCAAATAAACCTCTTTTAGGAAAGACTAGGAGCTGGCTTGTTTCTTCCTGCTTCCTCTGTGCTGAGTCCTAGGGGACAGTCATGTTAAGTCCTCCAAAGCCTACTAAGAACTGTTTCTTTGTTTGTGGGTCTCGTGGACACAAGCCTCATTGGCTTTCAGAGCTAGGTGTTTTGGGGACCTGTCCCTCAGGTGGAAATCTTAAAAGATGGGGTGCTAGATGTACCCTCTACTCCTCAGGGAGAAGCTGGGCATTGTAAGTTTCTCCCCAATTACATGTTGCTGTGCTGGGGGTGAGGTTTATGGCAAGAGTGAGCCTCAGTCTTTCCTACCCATCTTGATGTATATTTTTTCTTGTTTACTCAATGTGTAGGAAGTCATTCAGCTAGTTTCTGGATTTCTTTCAGAAGGAATTACTCCATGTGGAGCTGTAGATTCAGTGTCTCTGATGGAGGAAATGAGTTCGGAGCCTCCTAGGCCACCATCTTGTCCAGATCTCCCCAAGGTTGCATTTTCTTATATGTAAAAAAGAGGTGTAGAAATTATTGTGTTGGCTACATGTAAGAGAACTCTGACCACAATGGCTTGAACAAGAAATGGTTTTACTTTTCTCATTTATTGAGAAGTCTGGAAATAGATAGTTCAAAGCTGTTGTGTCTGCTCCTTCATCTTATTGTTATCTGCTTCTACTTGTCTGCCCCACTATCCTTAGCATATGGTTTTCTTTAGGAGTGCTCTGCCAAGCATAGTGTCCATATTCTAGACAAGAAGAAGGGAAGGGTGGAGTTTAAAGGGACATGATAGATGAAGTTTCCTGAGGAAAACAGTCTTACAGATTTCCACTTCCACATTATTTGTTAGAGCTGTGGCACAAAGTTCTCCCCAACGCTGGAGAATCTAGCATACTGTGTTTTTTCTGAATGTGTTGGTATCCTGAATATAATTCAAATTTTGCCAGTAAGGAAGAAGATGAGAATAAATAATTGGTAGGCAACATCAGTGTCAGCAACCGGAAAAACTTCCTTTAGTTGTTGGGAGGCCATTTGAGATGATACATATGAACATACAGGATATGTATGCTTCAATAATGACTACTTCCTATCACTATTTTATGCTGAAGTGACTATTTGCAACAATCATGAAAAAGGAGCTTTTGTAATTTAATTATTGGTACACTTAAAAATATATATGTCTGAAGAATGTAAGAAGTGTCTGTTTCCCAACTGTTTTGCATAAGTTTTGTGTTACTTCCCAGTGTGGCTTCAAAATCAGATATCTAATTTTCATTGGACCTATTAGATATCAAAAAATAAAGAGAAGCAAGTAAATTGCAAAAATCTGTGTTTAACTCTTCTAAATGTGAAAAATATAAATGAACGGTAAGAGCAGATTAACGTGGGGAAATGTTTAATACTTTCAGGAGTTTTAATATGGGGGAAAACCCTGTCAGATAGAAAAAGTGACCTCTTACATAGTGTGGTTCAAAAGGAAATTGGAAAACAAATTTTCCCTTAAGTGCCTCCTTGCCCCAAATGTTTCCCCCTTTTGCTTTGGTGAACCTGAAATGCCCATGGTCAGAATGATTATGAGACTATATTTCACAAGTGTCTTTCTAAAGTGTGTAATCTGGAAGGAAATTTTGACTGAGGCATTAGCAATCTATATATATTTTAAATCTTATCTGCAATTGTAGTGAACAGGCAGCTGTGAAACTTGGTAGAGACAGGGTCCATTTTGGGGGTTGGGGAAAAGAAGATGTGAATCTTAGGCAGGAGTCAGCAGCATGAAGAGGTTAAGAAGAATCAAAGGAGGGCAGGATAGGGTTAGAAAGGTCAAACACCAAAGGAGACATAGGTCTGTCTCTTCTTTTAATGCATCAATGTGCAACACTAACACTGAAACACTTCACTGTCATCACCTGAGGTTCATAAAGCAGAAAGAGTGCTTGACTTCCGTCCAGCTCTAGGACTCTGAGAGTTGACAGGAGCTCTGCATAGCTCCAGGCAGTAGTCACAGAGATGTTTCAGATACGACTAGTAATATCTCAGAACTCCTTAGAGCCTAGAACCATGCCCTCCTGGTACCTTCACCTTTACGTTAAACACTGCAGAGAAACGTCTCCACGGATGTCTTTGTGATAGTCAGAATGGTACCCTTTAGACTACCTGAATGTTTGCATTTAAGAAATTTCTCCAGGTTGGTTGAAAAAAAAAAAAACCAAGTAACTTCTATTAACTAGACTGTTCAATGTTTCACCTGCAGTCCACCGTGCTGCATTAGCATTGATTTGCAGGGTCGGGGGAGCAGGAGCAATATTGTGTGGTCATGTAATTTATTAGACTAAATTATACTTTTCTTCTATAAATCAGCTGGATTGAAAGGTTCAGATTAGATCTCTCATCCATTTGCTTTTCTTAGTCTTTAAAAATTCTCCCTCATGTTTATTTAGCAAACACCTATTTAGCAAATACTTATGAGTTATTTATAAAATGCCTCTTTAGCCATTTTATATATTGGCAGATTTAATCTTTATTATAACCTCCTGAGTTAGGTATTATTATAATCGCCACTTAACAGTGGAGCAAACTGGCACAGAAAGGATGAGTGACGTGGCCGAGATCATACAGCGTGAAAGCAGGAGAGCTGACACGTGGATCCGTCAGTCTGGCTTTAGGGCCCAAGCTCTCACCCACCATTCTAGGCCTTGAGGAATGTGCAGCCAGACTGATTCCAATTTTTCTTCTTAGTGGTTGTTTGTCTTAAAATCCTAAGCATTCTGTAGTTTTGGCATAGAATATTTTGGTATTACTTTATTTACAGTTTTTTTATGCAAATAAATCCATGCCTGTGACCTGAAATTGATCAGTTGCTAAATTTTATTCATTTAAGTAGCAATGTTTTCACTTCACTTTCCAAAGGTGAATAAAGACACAGAATCTCTACCTAGCCCCAGAATTATATCATCTCCTCTTATAACTTCTATAGAATTATCATCTCCAAAAGCATTAAACATTTGGATGTAGACACCACAATCTAGGAAAGCTGCAGTGGCAGGCAATGAGGTATGCCATATGGTTAGCATGTCAGTGGTTTTGTATCACTGTGCAAGAGCCTTATTGTGCAAAAAAAAATTTTTTTTTAAACCTTCCTAATACCAGAGGAGGCTTCAGTTTTTATATTCAGTGAATTGACCATTTCTGTAACGTTTCAAATATTATTCCTAGGGCAACCAGAGGGACTCAAGAATGAGTCAGGAATGAGAATTTAAACAAATGGAAACTCGAAAAAATGACATAAATATATAAATATGTGGCCGTCATCCAAACAGAATTGTACTTTGATTTTTTGGAGACGAGCCTCTATTTGTGTTTAGAGGGCCAGTGGTGTCAGAGCTGGCTCTTACCAGCTCACGAGAGCACTGAATATTTACCTCCCCCCACCCCCCCACCTCTTTATTCAGTGACTCATGTTGTAGCTTGAAACTGGCCATGGTGAGAGTATTTACACCATGGAAATCAGGAAACAGTGGATATCAGGGCCTTTTCTTTTCTTTTCTTTTTTTTCTTTTTTTTAAGATTTTATTTATTTATTCGACAGAGGTAGAGATAGCCAGCGAGAGAGGGAACACAAGCAGGGGGAGTGGGAGAGGAAGAAGCAGGCTCATAGGGGAGGAGCCTGATGTGGGGCTCGATCCCATAACGCTGGGATCACGCCCTGAGCCGAAGGCAGACGCTTAACCGCTGTGCCACCCAGGCGCCCCTCAGGGCCTTTTCCTGATCCCCAGAGACAGTTGCCAAACATTTACAAACAACATACCATGAGGTGCTTGGATACATAATGAATGCATGGTATTTAAAAAGTCCCTCTAATAATTTTAAAAGAAACGAACAGAGACAATAGGGATACATATAACCGCTTTGACTTAGCTTTATTCATCTTTTTCATACTACTTTTTTTGTGATCAAAAGCCTATCTTAGGAGAAAGATAATCAGTCCTAGGAACATGAAATTCACCACTGGACCTTGTAACCAGACCTCGCAAAACACAATCTCTGTCAGCCTTGGAAAGCTTCGTCAGGAACAGAGCCCTCTTTGGGTTTTCATTTCCATTTTTCACCAGACATTTACAAAGAAAAATTACTTCCTACTGAGTATCCATTAGCCTCCAGCACTGATGCTAATGAGCAAACTGCGAGGGAGCTGGAGAGCAAATGGGTATGAGTCACCAAATACACTTAGCCCGCACTTCCTGCTCGACCTCCTGCGTCACTGCAAAGACACTTGTTCCTTACCAGCCTGGGGAAAAAGTCGCAGTCTCACAGCTGTACATTGCCGGCAGAGCTGCTGAGCCGAAGGAGCTCCCTTGAAAGAACACACTGATTTGTACTCCTGAAATCATCTGTGTGCATAACCTCCCCGTGGTTGGGTTTCGCATCCAGGTTGAAATGTTCTTAAATGAATAATATTAAGCCAAGAGCACAGACCCTTTTAAAATGCGTTGCTTTATCAAAAACAGAAAGCCAGATGGGACTGAGAGCAAGCCTGCTCTTTCTGTACAGATAGAAAGACATGGCAGTCGGAGGAGGTGATGCTGAGAGCCGAGAGCAGCCAGCCACAGGCAGGGACACGGTCAACGCTGCCCTTTAAGAGCCTTGCCCGGTGGGATTTTCTTTGTTAGTGTGTTTTGTGTTTTGTGCCTTTCTCGTGGCTGATGCCGCAAATGGAAGAAAGGAAGAAGTTTGTGACTCTAGGGCTTTCCTAGGAATGTTCCGTAGCTTCGAACAGTCAACAAACGGCAGATGGAAGAAAAAGATTTCTGATTAGCCTCTGGGCAGGTGGTGACACACTTTGTGTCCATGGGATACTGGTGGGAACAAACAGTCATTTCGAGTTGGTGTCCTGAGCAAACGATGCTGGTGCCTTGGTGAGTGGCTAAGCATTCACTAAGAGTTTTATTTCTGTCATCCGGGAGATGGTGAACAGAAAGGAGCAAAACTTTGTTTCAGTGGGAACTCTTGCAGCGCTTGAGTCTAATTTATTTGTTTATTTCTATTTGATCCAAAGTTATTTAAGCTACTCTGAAAGAATACATGATAGAACCGATGAGCAAATTGAGCAAAAGAGAAAACAAACGAGAAAAAATAGCAAATAACGGGGTAAGGTTAGTTCACAGTTTGCTTGACGAGGCTTCCTTTGCTAGAAGTGGGCCAGAGACTTGGCTTTAAGCTTATAGGAAATCAAGGTAGAGAAGACGATATGATGAATTATTGTCTGAGTGTCTGTATGGTGAAGATGAGCCAGGTGCTGAGGCAAAGAACCGCTCTTCTACATGGAACAGTAAGAAAAATGTGACTGGAAAGGTCAGTGAACATTTTCAAGTTGGGGCGGACACTGAGTAATAAGTATTCAGGTCTGATAGATGTTACCTTTAATTTTTTTAAAAGATTTATTTATTTATTTGAGAGAGAGAGAGCGAGCATGATTGGGAGAGGGGCAAAGGGCTAGAATCTTCGAGCAGACTCCCCACTGAGTGTGGAGCCCGACATGGGGCTAGGACTCTGAGATCATGACCTGAGCCGAAACCAACAGTTGGTCACTCAACCGACTGAGCCACCCAGGTGCCCCACCTTTAATTAGTTTTTTGAAGGACTCTACATTTAAAATGTAATAATTAATATTTCAGTACTAAAAGTACCTAAAATTATACTTAACAATGCCCACCAAAAAAAAAAAAAAAACCCAAACAAACCCAACACCCCCCAACCCCAAATATGAGGAAATCTAAACGGAAAGCATTTTAAATGTTAGGAAAATTAATGGAAAGGATGCTTCTACTTTTTTTTTTTTTAAAGATTTTATTTATTTATTTGACAGAGATAGAGACAGCCAGCGAGAGAGGGAACACAAGCAGGGGGAGTGGGAGAGGAAGAAGCAGGCTCATAGCGGAGGAGCCTGATGTGGGGCTCGATCCCACAACGCCGGGATCACGCCCTGAGCCGAAGGCAGACGCTTAACCGCTGTGCCACCCAGGCGCCCCAGGATGCTTCTACTTTTATGCTTGTAAAATGAGCTATCAGTCTGAACTGAGTAGACTGAAAATGACTCAATACTGCAAAGATGGGTAGGCCTCCCAGGCGGGTCTTTCAATATTACAGGCCCTCCCTGGCAGTTGTTACTGTGGCCACTCAGAAGCATCGAAGCAAGGTGACCCTGAACTGCACATGTCCTCACAGCACACTTTTCCTACTCAACTTCACATTTTAAACTGAAAGAGGCTGTCTGTCTGTGAGGCAGTCTTTATCTTTATCTCTGCCAGTCCTTTTCCTTTTCCTCTTTTGTATAAGGACCACTAGAGACTGCAGCTCATCTGGGGCCCAGCTGTGCATATAAATGTGGATGTTTAAACATTAGTCTATTTTTTTTCTTATTTTATACTGCATTCAACTTTTATTTTGCCACTTCAGCCCATAATATAAAACAACCTGAAAGATGGATTTAACCATAGCTCCTGGCCCAGAAAAATATGATCTAGTGGTTCTTTATGTTGACTGATGGTGTGGACTAGGAGAGGAGATAGGAGGTATTGATTATGAACGGGTGGGGGTTAAGAACACCTTGGTAAAGAGTGGGGGTATCTTTTCCTTTACACAGGAGAGATGGAAAGGCTTGAGTAGACTTTAAAGAAATGGATGGTGCAGCCAGGAAGAAAAACAATCAAGAGATTTTGGCTAAATGGTTTCAACATACTCATAAAATTGAGAGCCACTCTGTTGGTTTTCAAACATTGTGAGGCCAAGGGTACCTGGGAAGCTTGTTGAAAGTACTGATTTCTGAACCCTGGGAGTCAGAGATTCTGCACCAGAAAATTAGGGAGGGCAAGGATAGTGGTGGGGGCAGGGAGGGGCCTGCAGAAATATAGTTTTGAGAGCTACCTCAGTCGATAACAAAGCAGGTGATTCACAGACTCTGTTTTATCTTATATCCCTTTCCCTTTTATTCCATGCCATTGTTATTCTTGCACCTGTGTGTGACCACAGAAATTTTTGCTTTTGATTTGAAATGCTATACATTCAGAACCAACCAGAGCCATGTGCTCTTTCACTATCCCAAACACCAATCTTATCTGTCTTCCTCCATCGATCTATCCACATCTGTCTGTATCTCTTTTACATCCAAAAAAGGGTAACTATATACTACATTATACTATGGGTTTTCTATTTCCCACTTATCTTAGTTCTTTCTACAATAGCATATACATGTCCAGACCATTCTTTTCAGTGGCTACATATGATTATGTAACTGGATGCATGAAACATTTAACTATTGCTTTAGTGATATAAACTGAGATTATTTTTTTCCAATGATAAGAAATCATACTATGAACTTGTACTAGATGATATTGAGAATATGTCTATAGAGTAAAATCGCGGAAATATGACTATCAGATTGAAGACCATGTGCATTTATTTATTTTTTATTTTTCAATTTACTTTTTTTAATTGTCATGTTTCTTTAGGAGACTGATGTCCTGTCTACTGCACTAAGAAGGTGATCATTTTCATGTCTCTTTAATCTGAAACAGTTCCCCAGCCATTTTTGTTGTTCAAGACATTGACATTTTTTTCAGGTCTAGACTGGTTGTTTTCCAGAATGTTCTTTACATGATTAGATTCAGTTTAAACATACTTTTTTTTTTAATGATTTTTTATTATATTATGTTAGTCACCATACAGTACATCCCCGGTTTCCGATATAAAGTTCGATGCAGTTTAAACATTCTGAACATGAGTGTCATACAGATGAAATTGTGTCCTCGGTGCATCAACGATTGATAAAAGCCCATGTGCATTTAAAAATGTTTAGTTAACTGTTCAAATTTTTCCTCCAAAATGTATACTCTAAATCATATTCTCACCAGAAATGGATAAGATTGTCTTGTCTCCAAGTTTCATCAGTATTGAATATGATCAAAGTTCAACATTCTTGACAATCATAGAAATAAAAAAACCCTCATTTTTATTTACATTTTTAAAATTAATAAGAGATCTTTTTATTATTTATAAAGCAACTATATCTTTTTAAAATGTAAATCATAATGCAGTCTTAAACTATTGATCACAGACCTGTCATCTGTTTCTTTTACATTCCCTCCTTTTCATTTTGAAAGTTCAAATTAGAAAACTCATAAGAATACTACAGTGAACATCCCTGTATCTTTTACCTAGATTTACTACATTTTAACATTTGCTGTGTTCTTGTTCTCTCTCTCTCTCTCCACACACACACACACACACACACACACACACACATTTTTATTCTGAACTATTTGAAAGTAAAGTGGAGTCTTCATGCTACTTTGGCCATAAAAACTTTATTTACAACTTAAAAACAAAGACATTTTCCTAAATAAATAGAATACCATTATTACAAAAAAATGTAAATCATATGATCATATCTTGATCATTTTTCTGTTGGGCTGTCTAATTTTCATATAGTTTTATTAAAGTGCTTAGAAAATTAATCAACTAGTTCCTTTTTATGCCATCTAGATTGAAAGATTTTTCAAAAGCAGTTTGGTTTTGCATTTATTTTTTATTACCTAAACTATAAAAAAACAATTTGTCCAGAAATGGGAAGGGTCTGCAATTTTACCCTGCTTTTTTTTTCTTGTAATTTTACCCTTCTTTTAATCTGAGTGTCATAGTTCCATAATGCTGGTAGAAGACATACATCTCTTGGATCAGAGATGACAGAAAGTATATTACTCACAGCAAAAGCAGCAGCAAAAGTGTCAACACTTATGCACAATTGCCCTGAGCCCCAAACTCACAAGTGATACAAAAATAGCCAGATGACACTGGCACAGACAGTAGGATGCATTTTAAGAGAGGAACCCTGAATTTAGGGAACCTAAATATTTTATAATGGGCAGCAAGCATGTCTGTTCTTTAAAATATGGTTCCTCAATCTCAGCCTTATTGACATTTTTGGCCTTGTTGTGGGGGCTGTCCTGTACATTGTAGGATATTTAGCATCCCCTGACCTCTGTCCACTAGATGCCAGTAGCATCCTTAGTCACGGCAATCAAAAATGTCCCAAGACATTGCTAAATGTCTCATGAGGGACAAAATCCACCCTCACCTGAAAACTAATTTTCTAAAGGGAAACATTATTATTATCTTCCAAGATGTTCACTATGCAAGCATTCCTTTTTTTAAAAAATAATTTATTATGTTATGTTAGTCACCATACAGTATATCCTTAGTTTTTGATGTAGTGTTCCATGATTCATTACTTGCGTATAACACCCAGTGCACCATGCAATATGACAAACGTTCTTTTTTTTAAAGATTTATTTATTTATTTATTTTTTGAGAGAGAGAGAGCGAGCGAGAGAGAGAGAGCACATAGAGGGAGGGACAGAGGGAGAGGGAGAGGGAATCTCAAGTAGACTTTGTGTTCAGCATGGAGCCCAATGCAGGCTCAATCCCAGGATCCTGAGATTATGATCTGGACCAAAACCAAGAGTCAGACACTTAACTGACTGAGCCACCCAGATGCCCCATACAAACATTTTTGAAATGATAGTTTGGAACAAAGGGTAGTGGTCATACTTTTCTCATAAGATGTGCAGGTATGTGAGACCCATGGAGAATTATCTCCAACCACAAATATATTCATGTCATCCTTGTATCAAAATCCTCCTTATTTTGTCTGTGTAATAAAAATTTTAGTATAATGGTCTTTAATATCTTTTGTGTGTATTTTTTAATGTGGAGTTGAGAGGATAAAGGACACATCTACTCAGAATCTTTCTCGTAAAATACACTCTACAATGTGAATGGTCTCTTTTATCTCCTCTGTAGAATTTTCATTTAATCAATAACCATGTGATAAGTACAGTGTTGTTTTGGAAAAGACGCAAAGAAGAAATCAAGGTTCAGCTGATGTATATATTACTGGTTTTCAGAAAAGAGATGTATTGCTTTAATTAATAACAATGTCTTTCCCTAGAGATACTATATAAACATTTACAGATATTTTAAAAACATTGAATTGGGAGGCCAATTCATGAGGCTGTAAATTATAAGCAATTTACAATAATATAAATACAAAGCAATTAAAAGAAATTAGTTGATCTGAGTAGTTGATAGAAGGATAAAGAAAGAAGGTAAAAATTAGGTCTCAGAGGTGTTAAAACTAAGGCACGGCACAAAAGATGTTGCTGCAAATAACAGTCCCATATTTTAATCTGAGCCTGTGTTTCACAGTATTTTTTCAGCTTTTAGTAAAATTGTTATATTTAAGATATTTCCAAACTCTAAAGGGAAAATATATTTTGATTAATCAGTGTTTTTTTTTTTTTTGATTTTATTTATTTATTTGACAGAGAGAGAGGCAGCAAGAGAGGGAACACAAGCAGGAGGAGTGGGAGAGGGAGAGGGAGAGGGAGAAGCAGGCTTCCCTCTGAGCAGGGAGCCCGAGGCAGGGCTTGATCCCAGAATGCTGGGATCATGATCTGAGCTGAAGGCAGACGCCCAATGACTGAGCTACCCAGGCACGCCTAATCAGTGTTTTTAAACTTTATGTAAATATATTCCCAATTTATTTCAGTAAAATAACATATTCAGCTTAGCTATTTTTTTTTCTAAAAAATCTTTGTTAAGAATAGATGCAGGAGATGTTTACTTCTGGATGGCACATATGAGTTTATGACAAGCCAATGCCTCTATGGAAGTGACTGGAAAAGGCCAGAGAAATTATAAAGTCATTTTGTGAAGGCATCAGAGAGCTGTGAAAACAACAAGGACCAGATGATCCAAAATGGCTGAGGTGAAAGAATTTTCTGAGTTGAGCTGATGGTGTCCAGTGGTTTTCTCCTAGGACTTATTTGGGGAAAAGAGAAACCAGCACAACTTTCACTGACTGTGCAGGGCTGGTGTGACAAACTGGAAACAAGAGAGGCCGAGGAAGCTCAGATGCCTTTTCTCACTGGACAAGGGGCTAAGGTCTAGTACCATGAGAAGCTAGGCTGAAACTATCACAAGGTGGAGTGAAATCTCTGCAGTCTCACAGTGCTTCTTAGGAAATAGGACTTACTGCAGGTGGCATTCAGAATTAGGACATTGTTAATCTCCTTTTCAAGACACATACTAGATTTTGAAAGTAGGTGGGGATTGGAAGGCAGAGTTAAGCTGTGGAATGCTGAAGGGGAGATCCGGATCTTCCCAGAATCTCAGGTCTGAGAAGGACACTCATTCAAAATCCTGGAAGGAACTGAGAGGGCTAGGTATAGACAGAGATTTACTACAATGAAAACAGAACCCTGACATAACTCAGTCTCTGATTTGGATTGAGCTCATCCATCCTTTATCCTGTCTGCCTAAAGGAATGAGGGATTCTGTCTGGTGGTAGATAATATCATCCAGAGCCCGTAGAGTTCTTTTATTTACACAGTGTCCTCTATGCAATAAATAATTACTAGACCTATGAAAAGGCAAGAAAAAAAACCACGTGATAAAAAAGACTCACGAATTATCCAAATATTGAATTTAGGGGAGAATGAAATGTTAGGAGGCGTACACTTGTGGTGGACTCAGGAATGTAGTGAGCCAGAGAGAGCTTAGCTTCTATCCTTGCAATAAGAAAAAGCCCAGCAAATCAGAAGTTTATAACTTTTCTTGGATCCATCAGGGAGCTTGAATAGACAATAAGAGAGGATATCCAAATGGCCAATAAAAAAGAGAGGATATCCAAAAGGGGATTGTATTGGTTATGCCCATAAAAATGCTGTGCAATAATGCTGTTCTATACTTACTCAGTGATACATAGCAATAAATGTTTATTGATTTTATGTCTAGATCAGTTACAGCTTTGTATATCTTACCTGGGCTCACTCACGCCTCTGAGGGTTTCTGGCTGTCGGCTTAGGCTAACAAGGCACTTAACTCTATAGCTGAGTAGCCTGGACCTGTTTTTATAGCAATGGCAGAGCCATGAAAGGAAGAGCAGAAAAATACGAAGCTTAGGAACTAGCTCACTGTAACGTCTTCATTCTATAGACTGTTGATTATTGGCTGCATAGTCAAGCTCACATTCAAGGGATGGGTAAATAGACTCTGGCTTCTTGTGAAAACTGAAAAGTCACAAGGTAAAAGATACACCTATAGGGATGGGTAAGGAACGGTGCTACTGATGTAATCTATCAAAGTGCTCTTCTCTCTGTGGCCAATTTCACCCTCTTCCACTGGAGACTGGCTTCCTTCACAGGATAAAGAGTCTGCAGCTCTTGAACTCTATGTCCTTTATGCTCTGCATCAGAGTTGGGCTGGCCACCTTTTTTTGTTCCTGTTAGAACAATCTCTGGAGGATGATTTGGCCAGCTGCCTATCCTTCATCCTTTCAATATTTTAGCCAGGGATTTTAGGTCATAAAATAAGTCATGACTTCGGGCCACCCATCTTTGTAGTTCTGGAACACTCTTAGTGCAAGGAAAATCATTATAACCAAATATATCCAATTAATTCTTATTTAAAATATTCTGTGTTTAAAGAATCCAAAATACTTAGCATCTGTATTTGGAACAGTGTCTGACATTTAGGCATTCAACAAATCTTGTTTGATGAGTTTCACTTAACAAATATTTATTGAATGTGCCTTGTTTGCCAAGCACTATATTAGGTTGTGGGGATAGAGTTAAGGCAACAAACTCCTTTTTGTAGCTTATATAAATGGGTGAGTATGATGGGGTTCATAGAGAACCCTAGAAATTTTAAGACAATTTGATTCGTGAATAATTTAGGTTCTGTGTTGTGACAGAGCATCCAAAGGCATAACTGGCTTTTTTCCTGGATCACATAATGACTCTGGTATTACTGAAACTGTAGCTCTTCCATGAGAGACTTCTGTCATACTGTTTATTCATTTCCACGGAGTGGTTCTTAGGTGGAACAAACCTTGTCATGCTAAAAGCATAGACACCAAATCACTTGAACTGAAATTGCTTTTCTTTCAAATATAAATATAACTTTTAAATTGAGTGTCCAGGACTTAGAGGAAATAAAAAATACTTTTTTCTCTAATCGCTGCTTCCAAGTATGCTCCAACAAATTATTTGCTTCCAATCCTTTAATAAAAAATGGACAGATTTTATAATTTTTTAAATGCTGACTACAATAAGCGTAGTCGCCATCTGTCACTGTACAGAATTATTACAATATTATTGACTATATTCCCTATGTTGTACTTTTAATCCCTGTGAAGGGATTTATTTATTCTATAACTGAAATTTTGTACCTCTTAACCCTCTTCACCTGTCTCACCTATTTTTTTTCACTTGTATTTTCACCTGTTAATTTTTAAAAATACTTTTGAATCTTTGGAATCCACTCATTACAATTCAAACACCAATTTCAAATCCCTTCAAAGATTTTTCTCCTCTTTGCTATTGGCTACATGTATGCCTTGAGGCAGTCTATTGGAACAATCCACAGAGACAAAATGCACCCAACCTCAAATTTAGTTCAGATGTCCTGACTATGATGCCACACGTATACCAGGAGGGCAATAAAGGTTACTTACTTATGTGATAAGGCTTTATAGAGAGAGCAGGGAAGTTCCCTAGCACATCCAAATAGAGTTTGAGAAGTCTTAAGAGTAGGGAAAGGAGTTTGAGAGTAAGGGAAGGAGACTGGTTGGGTTTTCATTGTAGTTAGGGAGTAGAGCTGGGATGAGGGTTCCCTTGAGGATAGGGGCTTAATTGGTTTGAACTTCTTCCTGGCACCAAAGAACTATCCTGTCAGCTCGCCAGTGGTGGAGCAGAAGGAAGGAGGGGTGCTGGGGATTGACAACTGTCAGTAGTCAAACATCAGAAGTGGAGTCAGACTCTTTATTACACAGTCTAAGTCAGGTCCTCCTCTCTCTCTCTCTCTCTCTCTCTCTTTTTTGTTCATGTTCTCCCTTTGTGAAGAAGAGCAGAGAAAGATATTAAATAGAATAATAGGTTCTTTAAAATAATCTGAGTTCGTTCTGAACAAATGACACAGACACAATTATTTAAAAACTACAACACAATTCAATAGCAAAAAAACAAACAATGTGATTTGAAGATTGGGCAGAAAACATAAAAAAACTTTTCTCCAAGGAGGACATATAGATGGCCAGCAGGTACATGAAAAGGTGCTCAACATCACTGAGTATCAGGGAAATGCAAATCAAAACCACCATGAGCTATCACCTCATACCTGTTATAATGGCTATCATTAAAAAGACAAGAAATAAGTGATGGAGAAAGTGTGGAGAGAGCCCTTATGCACTGTTGGTGGGAATATAAATTGGTTCAGCCACTATGGTAAACAGTATGGAGGTTCCTAAAAAAAAATTAAAAAAATAGAATTGCCATATGATCCAGGAATTCCCCTTGTGGATATGCTTCCCAAGGGAATTAAAACAGGATATTAAAGAGATAGCTGCACCCCCATGTTCATTGCAGCATTATTTCACAATAGCCAAGATATGGAAACATACTTGATACGTGGAAGAAGTGGTGGCAAGTGAGGAGCATACTTCCGAGATGAGAAACCAGGAAGCCAAAATACCATCCCAGCTGATGGTATGCCACTTCCTAGCTGAGTCACTCCTCATCTCTGGCTCTTCATTTCCTAGTCAATAAAGTGAAGTGATCAGATTGTATCTTCCATTTTGGTAAAGAACTTTCCATGAGAGTTTTTCCTATAGAGTTTCTCCTAACATCTGGTGGGGGTTATCACATTGATCATTTAAACCAAGTGACCTATCAGTTCAGGCTGCTATATATGATCGTGTTGAATATATTGACTAGTGTATGAATAATCCAGTCAGATGTACAGGCAGATGGGTTATCTGTGGTAACATGTGGGAGATGTTTCTGAGATATATGACCTTATTGGTATACCCGGCTTTCTGTGGGAGGAGTCATGCAAATTACCTGTAGCACAATGGTCTTGGAGTTCTTTGGTCATAGTCAACAAATTTACCTAACTACATCCAATTAACTGTCTCCTTAAGAAATGGGACTTCTATTGATTCTCTCACTGAGCCTGGTAGCTACTGACCCACCTGTGAGAAGGCTCAACATTTTGAACACAAAAGAAACACAGACAGCTAGATGTCGACATTATTGATAGACTATAAGTACCTACATCAAGATGCATTTCATCCTTGAAATTGGAATTGCAATTCTAATACATATAGAAGCCAACATTTTCAAGCAAGCCATCTTTCATTTAAATAAGACCGTAATAGTTTTCACACCAGAGGTTTATGCTAACAAATAGCGCTAGCATCTCACTTATCAACCCTTACAGGCTTGATGTGTTGTTCAGTATTTTATGATTGCATTGCTGGTTTGTCCTGATTTTATAGAATTCTTTTTTTTTTAAGATTTTATTTATTTATTTGACAGAGATAGAGACAGCCAGTGAGAGAGGGAACACAAGCAGGGGGAGTGGGAGAGGAAGAAGCAGGCTCATAGCAGAAGAGCCTGATGTGAGGCTCGATCCCAGAATGCCGGGATCACGCCCTGAGCCGAAGGCAGACGCTTAACGACTGCGCCACCCAGGTGCCCCTGATTTTATAGAATTCTTATACTATACAATAGTGTTAAAATTTCCTAATGTTTATTGAATGCTTACTATCATTACATGCCAGATATAGAGCTTGGCGCTCTACAGGCACTATCACACTTGGTTTTCTCCACAGCTCCTTGAGGGTCATGCTCTTGTCTCTCACATTAAAATGTGAAGAGGCTGAGACAGGGAGCAGAGGAGAAGGAGATAACCCAAGGGCACACAACTGGGTACTGATTTGTATCTAAAGAGTTTCAAATCTGTCTGATCCCAGAACTCATGTTCTTAACCAAGATATTTTACTGCTTTTACCAACATCACCTTATACTAATAACAGAGGCGATATTAAATTGGGGGGAAAGAAAAAATTATATCGTTCTGTATATTTCATTCCTGCTTTCTACTGCGTTAGACATGGCCATTGGCAGAAATTTTCAAATCTCTTTCCAGGTTTTACTTTTTCCTACCCAGAAATACGGAGTAAGGAGAAATGAAAAATAACTCTTTAAAGTTGGCTAAATATTTCAAAATAGGAAGATGGGTTTATTATTGGTTTGGAGTTGTGACAAAAAGAAAAAAAGTTTAATGCAAAGCATATTTTGTTTTCATATCATGAAGGAATGATGGGGCCTAATGTGCTATGATCTTTTATGAAGCTGGAAATAGGCCACACTGGGCACTGACTGGACTGTTTTCCCAGCATAGAGGATTCCCTTCATCCCACTGTGGGACACTTGGTAGCCAAAAGCTGGAAGTGAAAAGGCAATGGGATTGCAATCATGAAAAACTACAATCACACAAAGTTTGTTTCTAAAATTTCATAGCAATAATACATAAGGAATAATAGACTGAGCTGCAGTGAAAACTTTTCTTGTCATAAAATTCATACTTTTAAAAGAACAAAGACAAATTTTTTTTATTTTAATTTTTTTTATTACGTTAGTCACCATACAGTACATCCCTGGTTTCTGATGTAAAGTTCAATGATTCATTAGTTGCGTATAACACACAGTGCACCATGCAATACGTGCCCTTCTTACTACCCATCACCAGTCTATCCCATTCCCCCGCCCCCCTCCCCTCTGAGGCCCTCAGTTTGTTTCTCATAGTCCATAGTCTCTCATGCTTCATTCCCCCTTCCGATTACCCCCCCTTTCTTTATCCCTTTCTTCTCCTACCGATCTTCCTAGTTCTTATGTTCCATAGATGAGAGAAATCATATGATAGTTGTCTTTCTCTGCTTGACTTATTTCACTTAGCATTATCTCCTCCAGTGCCATCCATGTTGCAGCAAATGTTGAGAACTCGTTCTTTCTGATACCTGAGTAATATTCCATTGTTTATATGGACCACAACTTCTTAATCCAGTCATCTGTTGAAGGGCATCTCGGCTCCTTCCACAATTTAGCTATTGTGGACAATGCTGCTATGAACATTGGGGTGCATATGGCCCTTCTCTTCACTACGTCTGTATCTTTGCGGTAAATACCCAGTATTGCAATGGCTGGGTCATAAGGTAGCTCAATTTTTAACTTTTTAAGGGACCTCCACACTGTTTTCCAGAGTGGCTGTACCAACTTGCGTTCCCACCGACAACGTAGGAGGGATCCCTTTCTCCCCATCCTCTCCAGCAATTGTTGTTTCTTGCCTTGTCAATTTTTGCCATTCTAACTGGCATAAGGTGGTATCTTAGTGTGGTTTTGATTTGAATTTCCCTGATGGCTAATGATTTTGAACATTTTTTCACGTGTCTGTTAGCCATTTGTAGGTCATCATTGGAAAAGTGTCTGTTCATATCTTCTGCCCATTTTATGATTTATTTGTTTCTCGCATATTGAGTTCTTTGTAGATCTTGGATACCAGTCTTTTATCTGTAGTATCATTTGCAAATATATTCTCCCATTCCGTGGGCTGCCTCTTAGTGTTTTTGACTGTTTCCTTGGCTGTGCAGAAGCTTTTTATCTTGATGAAGTCCCACAAGTTCATTTTATCTTTTGTTTCTCTTGCCTTTGGAGATGTGTCATGAAAAAGGTTGCTTTGGCCGATGTCATAGAGGTTGCTGCCTATGTTCTCCCCTAGGATTTTGATGGATTCCTGTCTCACATCGAGGTCTTTCATCCATTTGGAGTTTATCTTTGTGTATGGTGTGAGAGAGTGGTCACGTTTCATTCTTTTGCATGTAGCTGTCCAGTTTTCCCAGCACCATTTATTGAAGAGACTGTCTTTTTTCCACTGGATGTTTTTTCCTGCTTTATCAAAGATTAGTTGCCCAAAGAGCCGAGGGTCCATTTCTGGGTTCTCTATTCTGTTCCATTGGTCTATGTGTCTGTTTTTGTGCCAGTACCATTCTGTCTTTGTGATCACAGCTTTGTAGTACAGCTCGAAATCTGGCATTGTGATGCCCCCATCTTTGTTTTTCCTTTTCAACACTTCCTTGGCGATTCGGGGCCTTTTCTGGTTCCGTACAAATTTAAGGACTATTTGTTCCAGTTCTTTGAAAAATGTCATTGGTATTTTGATCAGGATAGCATTGAAAGTGTAGATTGCTCTGGGTAGCATGGATATTTTAACTATGTTAATTCTTCTGATCCATGAGCATGGAATATTTTTCCATCTTTTTGTGTCTTCTTCAATATCTTTCAAGAGTGATTTATAGTTTCTAGAATATAGATCCTTTACGTCTCTGGTTAAGTTAATTCCAAGGTAACGTATGGTTTTTGGTGCAATTATAAATGGGATGGATTCCCTAATTTCTCTTTCTTCCGTCTCATTATTCGTGTATAGAAATGCAACTGATTTCTGAGCATTGATTTTTGTATCCTGCCACCTTACTGAAATGCTCTATAACTTCTAATAGTTTGGGAGTGGATTCTTTTGGGTTTTCCATATAGAGTATCATGTCATCTGTGAAGAGAGACGTTTTGACGACTTCTTTGCCGATTTGGATACCTTTGATCCCTTTTTGTTTTCTGATTGCTGTTGCAAGGACTTCTAGTACTATGTTGAATAATAGTGGCGAGAGTGGGCATCCTTGTCGTGTTCCTGATCTTAAGGGAAAGGCTTCCAGCTTTTCCCCATTGAGAATGATATTTGCTGTAGGCTTTTCATAGATGGTTTTTATGAGATTGAGGAATGTACCCTCTATCCCTACACTCTGAAGGGTTTTAATCAGGAATGGATGCTGTATTTTGTCAAATGCTTTTTCTGCATCTATTGAGAGAATCATATGATTTTTGAATTTTTCCTTCTGGATAAAATCTAAGACACTGATAGATTTGTAAATGTTGAACCACCCTTGCATCCCAGGGATGAATCCCACTTGGTCATGATGGATAATCCTTTTAATGTACTGTTGGATTCTATTAGCCAGGATCTTGTTGAGGATTTTGGCGTCCATATTCATTAGGGATATTGGTCTGTAATTCTCCTTTTTGATGGAGTCTTTGCCTGGTTTGGGGATCAAGGTAATATTGGCCTCATAGAATGAGTTTGGTAGCCTTCCTTCTGTTTCTATTTTTTGAAATAGCTTTAGGAGAATAGGTATTATTTCATCTTTGAATGTTTGATAGAATTCCCCAGGAAAACCATCCGGGCCTGGAGTTTTGTTATTTGGAAGGTTGTTTATCACTGATTCAATCTCTTCATAATTAATTGGCCTGTTTAAAAAATCAATTTCTTCCTGTTTCAGTCTTGGTAGTTTATAGGTTTCCAGGAAGGCCTCCATCTCTTCCAGATTGCTTAATTTATTGGCATAAAGCTGTTGATAAAAGTTTCTAATAATCTTCCCAATTTCATTGGTGTTGGTTGTGACCTCTCCTTTTTCATTCATAATTTTATTAATTTGGGTCCTTTCTCTATTCTTTTGGATAAGTCTTCCCAGTGGTCTGTCAATTTTATTAATTCTGTCAAAGAACCAGCTTCTAATTCTGTTGATCTGCTCTACTGTACTCCTGGTTTCTAATTCATTGATTTCTGCTCTAATCTTGGTCAACTGCTTCCTCTTGCGTGGATTAGGTCTGTCCCTCTGTTGCTGTTCCAGCTTCTTGAGGTGAGAATATAAAAACTGCATTTTAGATTTTTCTATTCTTTTGAGTGAGGCTTGGATGGCTATGTATTTCCCCCTTAGGACTGCCTTTGCAGCATCCCATAGGTTTTGGACCGTTGTGTTTTCATTCTCGTTGGTCTCCATAAATTGTTTAAATTGATTTTTGATTTCCTGGTTTATCAAATCATTCCTGAGCAGGATGGTTCTTAGTCTTCAAGTGTTTGAATTTCTTCCAAATTTTTCCTTGTGGTTGAGTTCCAATTTCAGAGCGTTGTGGTCTGAGAATATGCAGGGAATAATGTCAGTGTTTTGGTATCAGTTGAGACCTGTTTTGTGACCCAGAACACGGTCTATTCTTGAGAATGTTCCATGGGCATTAGAATAGAATGAGTATTCTCTGGTTCTGGGGTGTAGTGTTCTATATATATCTATGAGGTCCAACTCGTCAGTTATGGCATTCAAAGCCCTTGTTTCTTTGTCGATCTTCTGCATGGGTGCTCTGTCTATTTCTGATAGTGGAGTGTTGAGGTCCCCTACTATTAACATATTTTTATCTATATGTCTCTTTATTGTGGTTAAGAGTTGGCTTGTGTATCTTGCTGCTCCCCTGTTGGGGGCATATATATTTATAATTGTCATTCCACTTGTTGGATACATCCTTTAAGAATAATATAGTGCCCTTCTGTGTCTCTAACTATAGTCTTTAGTTTAAAATCCAATCTGTCTGCTATGAGAATTGCTACCCCAGCTTTCTTTTGAGGTCCATTGGCGTGAAAGATGGTATTCCATCCCTTTACCTTCAGTCTGAATGTATCTTTAGGTTCAAAATGAGTCTCTTGTAGACAGCAAATGGATGGGTCATGTCTTTTTATCCAGTCTGCAACCCTGTGGCGTTTATGGGAGCATTTAGGCCACTTACATTGAGACTGATTATTGAGAGATATGATTTTAATGATGCCATGTTGCCAGTAAAGTCTTTGTTTCTATAGATTGTGACTTTTTGTTCTGTATAACTCTTGGGGCCTTTTTACTTTTATAGAACCCCCCTTAATATCTCCTGTAGGGCTGGTTTCATGGTTACGAAATTGGTCAATGACTGGCGGTTCTGGAAGGTCTTTATTTCTCCATCCATTCTGAATGACAGCCTTGCTGGATAGAGGATCCTTGGCTGCATGTTTTTCTCTGAAAGAGCTTTAAAAATGCCCCCCAACCCTTTCTTTCATTCCAGGTCTGTGTAGACAGGTCTGACGTAATTCTGATACCTTTGCCTTGGTATGTGAGAAATTTCTTTGCCCTGGCCACTTTCAATACTGTATCCTTGGATCTAATATTAGCGAATTGCACTATGACGTGACGTGGTGTAGGTTTGTCATGGTTGAGCTTGGGAGGGGTCCTCTCTGCCTCTTGGACACGAATGTTTGTTTCCCTCGCTAGATTAGGGAAGTTTTCAGCTACAATTTGTTCAAATATCTCTTCTAGACCTCTGTTTTTCTCCACTCCCTAGGGGATGCCGATGATTCTGACATTGGAACGTTTCATTGAGTCAGTAATCTACCGTAACCTACATTCTTGAGCATGGATTTTTTTGAGTCCAGATTCTGTTTTAGCTTTCTCTTCTACTACCCCATCCTCCAATTCTCTGATATGTTCTTCTGCCTCATTCACCCTGGCCATCAGAGCTTCTAGTTTTGACTGCATTTGGCTCATAGAATTTTTAGTTTCTGCCAGATTCACTCTCATTTCTGCCCTTAGAGATTCTGTATTCTCATTAACATTTTCGTTAATACTTTTTTCAAGTCTACACATCATCTTGACCATTGTTACTCTGAATTCCATTTCTGATAATTTGGTTATATCCACATCCATTAGTTCTGTGGCAGAGGCCACAGACTCATTGTCTTTTCTTTGCTGGGGGGGACTTCTCCTTCTCGTCATTCTGATGAGGAGAGGTTGCGGGGTTGTCCAGAGCCCAAATTATTGACTGGGACCTAGGCCATGTGCCCTTGTTTTATAGGGATCTTAGGAATGTGGGCTTCTTGATTTTTCAGCCTGCCTCCTGGGGGAGGGGCCTGCCGCGCCTATACTCAGGCAACCCTGTTTGGGTAGAGTCTCCGTGTCCCCTGCGAGGGGGGATGGGGACGGGCACACTGTGAGCCGGTATTTCCAGGCTTTTGTTCTCTGGTGGCTTTCCCTGGCGGTTTGCTGTGCCTCTTCTGAGAGTCAGAGCAGCAGTGGCCAAATCTCAGCCTCTGTCACAGAACAGAGGGATTGCGGCCCGTTCTCCACTGATGTTCTGGCCACTTTAACTCTGTTTCTGTTGGTGCTGCTCAACCCTGCAGCGTCCTGGGATGTGCGCCCCATACCCGGCGTCCCAGCCCTCACTTCCAAGGCTGGCACATCTCTGTCCTTTGTGTTTCTAATGCCGCCAGCCGCCCGCCACCCCTGCGCGCTCCTGGAGCTCTGGGTCTCAGTCTGGATCCAGTGAGCGCACCGGGATTCCGGTGTTCCATGAGAAGTCTGGTGGCGCGCGCACCCGGCTCACGGTCTCAGTCTGCTCTCTCGCGAGTGCCATCCGAGAGTCCGCCCGCTCCCCCGTGCAGGTGGCTACCGCTTCCCGGCACCCGAACGTGGCGGCTCCCTCCCCCTGCCGTTTATCTTCCGATATCTCTGCGCGGTTTCACGGCTCCCCGCTTCTTACCTCAATACTCAGCGCTGGAGATGTTCATTTGTAGAGATCCAGATGCATCTTCCTGCGTCTCAGGCTGATTCCATTGATGTTCAGGCTGGTCTGGTACCTATCCAGCTCGACTCAGGGGCCCGGCTGAAAAAGGGGTCCCCCACTCCTCCGCCATCTTAACTCCATCCCAGAATCAGAACAAAGACAAATTTAAACTTGTTCCTGTCCTATTTATTATCTTTCATCCCAAAATCAGAACAAAGACAAATTTAAAATTGTTCCTGTCCTATTCATTATCTTTTTTTTTTTTCTTTTGGCAAGTAATATTCACAGTAAACACAGTTTGTGGGCCATTAGAATGGATTAAGACTAGATTTTAACTTCATTGATTTTAGACTCCTCTATTTTTTTTTTTTTAGTTTCAAGTTTTTTTTTTTTTAAAGATTTTATTTATTTATTCAACAGAGATAGAGACAGCCAGCGAGAGAGGGAACACAAGCATGGGGAGTGGGAGAGGAAGAAGCAGGCTCATAGCAGAGGAGCCTGATGTGGGGCTCGATCCCAGAACGCCGGGATCACGTCCTGAGCTGAAGGCAGACGCTTAACCGCTGTGCCACCCAGGCGCCCCTTAGTTTCAAGTTTTTGTTTAAATTCCAGTTAGTTAACATACAGTGTAATATTAGTTTCAGGTGTAGAACTTAGTGATTCATCACTTACATATAACACCCAGTGCTCATCACAACAAGTGCCCTCCTTAATACCCATCACCCATTTAACCCATCTTTCCACCCACCTCCCCTCCAGCAACCCTCAGTTTATTCTCTATAGTTAAGAGCCTGTTTCTTGGTTTGCCTCTCTCTCTTGTTTTCTCCCCATGTTCACTCTTTTTCTTTCTTAAATTCCACATATGGTGTAATTGTATGATACTTGTCTTCCTCAGACCTATTTTGCTTAGCATAATACTCTCTAGCTCCATCCATATCATTGCAAATGGCAAGATTTCATTTTACAGTTGAGTAATATTTCATTGTATATATAGAGCACATCTTATTTGTTCATTCATCAGTTGATAGACGTTTGGGGGCTTTCCATACTTTGGGTGTTGTTGATAATGCTGCTCTAAACATCAAGGTGCATGTATCCCTTGGAGTCAGTATGTTTATACCCTTTGGGTAAATACCTAGTAGTGCAATTGCTGGATCATAAAGTAATTCTGTTTTTAACTTTTTGAGGAAACTCCATACTGCCTTCCACAGCGGCTGCACCAGTTTGCATTCCCACCAACAGTGCAAGGGTGTTCCCCTTTCTCCACATCCTCGCCAACATCTGCTGTTTCCTGTGTTGCTGATTTTAATCATTCTGACTAGTGTGAGGTAATATCTTATCGTAGTTTCGATTTGCGTCTCCCTGATGATGAACAATGTTGAGCATCTTTTCATGTGTCTGTTGGCCATCCTGATGTCTTCTTTGGAAAAATGTCTATTCGTGTCTTCTGCCCATTTTTTTTTTAAAAGATTTTATTTATTTATTTGACAGAGAGAGAGACAGCCAGCGAGAGAGGGAACACAAGCAGGGGGAGTGGGAGAGGAAGAAGCAGGCTCATAGCAGAGGAGCCTGATGTGGGGCTCGATCCCAGAACGCCGGGATCACGCCCTGAGCCGAAGGCAGACGCTTAACCGCCCCTGCCCATTTTTTAACTGGGTTATTTGTCTTTTGGGTGTAAACATGACTGGAAAGAAAGAGCTAATTAAAAGTCTCCTTTTTTTCCCATATGGGAAGAGTAGTGTATTCTCCCACTGTTAACGCTAGCTATGACAAGCAGTAGATTGCAGAGGAAGGAGAGGCAAAACAGTTGCAGTCAATGTTAGATATGTGTGAATCTTGAATTCCATGATAAATTGATCTTGCTTTTACCTGCTTTTGTACTTTTGTAAGTTAATTAAACAACATTAGGAAAAGGGAGCTGTGAGTCTGGTCAGAGCAATGTGCTGAGATATTCATGGAGAAACAGATTCTAGGTTATGTTTCAGTTTTCAATTTATCTTGTAGAAATGTGAGAAGAGGTTATTGATTTTCAATCCTTGAAGGAACCTGAGCTGCCTCCATTGCCCGAGATAACATTGGAAGGATTGGATTTAAATACAGTCTTAGAGAGAAGGGCGTAAGGATTACTAACATGAAAGAAATATTAGTGGAGTGAAGGCATGTGTAATTAATTTTGCTTTCCATTTTTTTTTCATCCCATCAACCATTTAACAAGCATTCAATGCCTACTATACACCAAGCTGTGTTTTCTGTGCTGGGGAAAAAGTTACAAACAAGAAAGTTTCTGCCCTCATGGAGCTTATATTCTAGGAGGATACAGTAGTGAAATCTTTCACAGTATTTACTCTAGTACCTTCTGGAGGTTCAGCAGGTCAGTGGAATTGAATTGGATTGGGCCTAAAGGTATCTACCTGTATGGTGTCTCTACTTTGCTGTTATCTACTTAAACAGGATTTCTCTGCTTCCCTCACCCACCAGAATGTAGTAGAAATATTTTGAGGAAGGTGTACTTTGACAAATATTCATCATTAGAATTTTATTGCTGTGAAGCCTATCCATTTTGAAATATAGAACAACATCCAAAAGTGAACATCAGTATAAAAGATTTAAAACCATGCCCCATGTTCTACAACCTTGCTCTGCCACGTTGTGACCCATGAACCAGCAACATCAGCACTGCCTGAGAACTTGTTAGAAATGCGTACTCTCAGGCCCAATCCCAGACCTACTGAACTGGAATCTGCACTTTAGCAAGTTCCCCATAATAAAACTGTTCTTTAGGGGCACCTGGGTGGCTCAGTTGGTTAAGTGTCTGCCTTCAGCTCAGGTCATGATCCCAGGGTCCTGAGATCAAGCCCTGCATTGGGCTCCCTGCTCCTCGGGGAGTCTGCTTCTCCCTCTCCCTCTGCCTGCTGGTCCTGCTCTCTCTCTCTCTCTGTCTCTCAAATAAATAAATAAATAAATAAATAAATAAATAAATAAATCTTACCAAACCCCCCCCAGAAAACGCTGTTCTTTAGTCCTGACAGTAGTTGCACATGGAAAGACTTTTCACACGTTCAAAAATACCTGCTTGATTAAGTTTAGCTTTAAAAATAGGGGCACCTGGGTGGCACAGCGGTTAAGCGTCTGTCTTCGGCTCAGGGCGTGATCCCAGCGTTCTGGGATCGAGCCCCTCATCAGGCTCCTCTGCTATGAGCCTGCTTCTTCCTCTCCCACTACCCCTGCTTGTGTTCCCTCTCTCGCTGGCTGTCTCTCTCTCTGTCAAATAAATAAATAAAATCTTAAAAATAAATAAATAAACCAGCTTCTGAATTGGTTCTGAATTCAGAAAAGCAACTGGGTTTTTACATTTTTTCTCTACTTGCTGCCAGAACATATTTTGACTAAATTTTTTCACTTTTCAACTTACTGTTTTAGTGTCATATAAACATGGCTAGTATATAGCAAAGCATTAATATTTTTCAGGTGAAAATATCATGTTATTTAAAGGTTTTTTGTTTTTGTTTTTTACTCTGTTCAGATACCTAAGACATAATCTTTAGCAAAACATATAAAACAAAAGTGTGTGTGTGTGTGTGTGTGTGTGTGTATGTGTGTGTGTTGGTTTAAGAGAGAAAGTGCTCTGTCTTGATAAAGCAACAAAAACAAATAGGATTAGATCCATATCTGATCCTAAAATGACATGTTACCTTCTGTGGGGTCCGGGTGAGTATTCCAGAGTGCGTTCTGGTTTTGGAACTGTCTGATGCTTGTCTATGTGTACAGAGGGGTTAGACAATCCTCAAGAAGGCATGAATTCAATGATTTTCAGTTTTTCACCCCCAAAATATTGTTCTAGCTCTTTAGTGTCTCTGGGAGTTGAAGAAATGAAACTTCAGTAAAAAGCCACGTTTTTGTTAAGCGGGATAGTATCAAATCCACTAGCTTCTATTCTATTCTTATATGATTTAATTGTTTTCCATCTGCAATGCTTTCTCCATATATCACATAATTCTCATGCTTCAAAGTTCAATTATAGTCTCAGCCCTTCCAGAAATTTCAGTTTTCAATCTCGTTCTTATCTCTTCTCTAAGTCCTTTTGCACATGGGCCATGACTCATATGTACATTTTATTGTCTACTGTTTTTCCTCAATTGTTTCATATGTCTACCTTCTCCTCCAAACCAACTGTTAGAGTCATTTAGGGCAGATTTGAGGTCTTAACAATATTGTATTCCTAGTGCTTCTTATGGGTTCAGAACACATTAACTGCTTAGAAACAAGTTGTTGATTAAACCAGTTCACCCTATTGCTTACAGAATGAAACCCAGGAGAGTTAGATTTTTCTTGGGTACATAGAAGGCTTATTAAAACTCTGTAGGGGGTTATGGGAAATAGAAGTAAAAGATGATGTTGGAAAAAGAGTTGAGAGTGTTTGCAGTCAAGCTTCATGAGCTTCACAGATTTGCCTAAAGCTAACTCTTGGTGCCAACTTCGCTTACCCAAGTTTGCCAAGGTGAAGGTTTGTGAAGGGTGGGTGAGTGAGGTAACTGGAGATTAAACCAGGATCTGGAACTATTATCTTGGCTTACGTTTCTGGCAGTAGCCTACTCCCTGCGGTGGAGGTAATCATAGCACAATTCTCAGAGACCATGGCGGATCCCTAGTTTTTAATCTAAAGGCTTAATTGATCTTCCTTTGGCCTGGGCACCTCCAAAGGATCCTTAGATTAGTTCACTTTATCTGCTTTTGGATTATGAAGAAAGAAGTCATTGACAACCAGAAATACCACCGCTTTCTAGAACCTAGTTCACATCCCCGAACTCCAGCTGTGTGGATTCACCACATTCAGATGTGGTATTGGAGTTGCATGATGTTGTTTCATCTGTAGCTGCTCTGTGGGCATTGTGTGCCCCAGAATACCATGGGAAACCTGCTGAAATCCTGGTTTTTGAACTCAAGGAGTTTTATTTTTTCATGTATTTTCTCATATACTTGCATACATTTGTTGGGTCCTGGCCCATTAGTATACACTGGCACTAGGAAGATTTTTTTGTTGTTGTTAGTTATCATCCAGGAAGGATAATTTTTCCACTCCTCTAATGTATAAAACTCACCCAGCAAAGCTTATAGGTTTTAATTGCTTCACTTACTTGCCTTATTAGAGGCCAGTATGTTCTGAGGGATGGTATTTGCCGTTCATTGCATGTCATGCTTCATTTGCTATATCCAGGCTGACGTACGTGTGTTGATGGTTACTCTTGCTGTGTCGTGTGTAGAAGGGCACAGATGTCTCCTAGCATTTTTAATTACATTCTAACAAAACATGGATTTTTCCATTATAGTTCATATATAAGATGTCACACTAAAATAATAGAAGTTGAATGATTACTCTGATTTTAAGGTCTTTCATCACTTTTGAAATCCATGGTGGCTTAATATGATCTGCCAATACACAAGTATCTTTCAGTTAGAGAATATTTGCTCAGGCAGGAGACTCTTCCTTTATTGACTCTGTAACTGCCCAAATCACTTCGATTGCCAGCACTATTAACCGCATCACTTTGCTTCTCATAATCCTGCATTGCCTTCTCTTCCAGACCTCTGTCTTTCCAGTTTCCACTTCTGCATCTTAATATGAGTCATCTTGGTCAGCAGAAAAAACATAATTACTCTTTCCTAAAGTTAAACTAATCATTTGAAATGAATGCCTTCCAATGTGTAGGATAGGCATCATGAAAATAGGACAATATGCCGTATTTTGTCAGGGAATGGCATTTATTTGTTTGCAAACTCAGATATGAAGACTGGACATTTTCTGAATGTCTTCTGTGGGTCAAGTATTGTACTAGGGGCTTTACATACATGACCTTGCTTAAACTTCAATCCAAAGTAGGTAGTCTTATTGTCATTCTACAGATGAAAGCAAAATAGGGTTTCAGAGAGAGAGAGAAAGAAGAGAGTCAATGCTGATCTCAATCACCTGACTGGTAAGAGCTGAAACTGGGATTTAAACCTAAATATGTGTAACACCATCTTGCCTCCCTAGAGAGAAACAGAAAAGTAGAAAAGTCACCTTCCAATGTGACTATGACCCACTAATGCCTTTGGAAAATGTTTGGGAAACTCAGGTCTTGCTTCCATGACTTTTGTACTCAGAATACCCGTTTTTGTGAAGAAGAGGCTGAAATAGCTCTGCCCTTTCTGCGGTAGAATTTCTGGTTATAACCCAATTTAGAGAAGACAACTTGTTCACTTAGACTACCGTGGTACATAAATATCCACCATTCGCCTGTCACCAGACTCGAGCAAGTTTTTCATGGGCCAAGGTGCTAGGAAAATAGGTTTCATTGGAACTAGAACTCTAATAATAATCTGAGGAGACCATATCTAAAAGAGTCGCTATGCTGATGATGTAGACATCAGGAAGGAAAGCGTAGGGTGTGGAAGTGGTGATGGTAGTAGCCAGGGCCCTCCTAGAAGCGAGGGGGACCCACGTAAGAAGCACTTCGTCTACCACTTTGTGGAACTTACTCATTTTCACTTGCAGAGTGTAAAACACTTAATATTTGAGGAAAACAGTGTTAGCATGGTGGCTGAAGGCACTCAAGTAAAAACAGCAGAGACTTTTTAATCTGTAATTATATGTTAATTAGCCATTAATAATTTCCATTAGCAATTTATTAGACCTCTGGAAAGCTCTTCAATTCCTTTGAAATTGGGACACTCCATCTGTTAGGGTTATAAATGTCTATTACTTTTATGAGTTTCTGTATAATATGTGTTCAATAAATGTTTGTTCCATTTCCTTAACAGCATAGTAGTGTCATATGTCCTTGCTTTGTTTCCTAGAGTATATTTTTTTTACATTGCTTTTGAGTCACCAAGTTTTTATTAAATATCAAAATTAAGTTCTAAATTTATTTTCTTCCCTTTATTTTTATGTGAAATTTTCCTGATGTCTCAGTGAGCAAGTGTGATATCTAAGTTCTTTAAGAAAATTAAGCTCTTTTTCTGCTGTATGCATTCTTCTCAAGGATTGGGAATCTTCAGAACAAATTTAGCAGACTTTGCTATAGATACTGCACAAGAAAACAGCTTTCTAATCCATAGGCAGGTCATTCAAATGTTTTCAACAGAATTTTTAAAATCAACTTTAGTTATGGACATTAGCATATAGTAAAACATTAGTACCATATTTAGGAGCTATTGAACTGGCATATTTTATTTTATTTTTTAACTAGGTATATTTTAAATAGAGATTCACATTTAAAATCGAAACTAATCCTATGTCAATGAGAATTTCCCTGAGTGGGGCATCTTCTTCCATCAAGGAAAGCTACTTTGACATAGTAAAAGCAACGGAGGGCTTTGAAATAAAAAAATTGGGTTTGAGTTACTCACTATGAAATAGTTGAGTGCCTTTAGTTTAGACACATACCCTCCTGTAAGCCTCAGTTCATCATCTATAAAATGGTGGTAATAAAAATCCCAAATATGAGGCTAAAATAAAAGAATGAAGTACTTACATAGAAAAGTTTAATATTAACATTTGTTATCATTATAACCGTCCCCCAAACCAAAGTACCATGAATCTTGATGAATCAAGAAAATGGTGGCATCAAGGTAGGCTGAAGGGGAAAAGTGAGACATTCATCATTGGGTTTAAAAAAAGAAAGTCAGTTCCATCATGTGGGGTATCTAGCTTCATTCCTAGTGTGAGAACTTGACTGGGTAATAAAGCTGATTAGCACTGATTCACAGTGATGGTGACAAGAACCAAGACTTGGCAGTGAACTGATGGGGAGGGAGATCGATGAAGAGCCTCTTCTCACCTCATCTCTCCCTTCCCTACAACCCTTTAACAAGAACATCATCTAGGATAGTTAAGAACCTTTCAGGCTGCTTGCAGGTTGACAATTAGCCCCTACCTAATTACTAGGTCATGTTTGCAAGGTGAGTTCTCTCAAGTCCTTACTCTGGTTTATCTACTGTTATTCAGAAACTGGTAAGTATGATTAAGTGTTGACCACCTCTTCCAAATGTAAAGCAGACCACAGTTTTTGTAGAAACCTTGCTTGGATAAAAATACAACTCCAATAATGGACATCACTTTTACATACAACTCATAAAGGTCACTTGGAAGTCTTAGTTTCCTTTGCCTGCCCACAGAGAATGTGTGCTGGGAGGATGAGTTCATAACTCTAACGACGCAAGAACGTGGTGGAGGGGCTGGCATTGAGAGGTTCAACGGACTTCATCTCATTGTCAGTGAAAATTGCTGTACAAGGACAGCTATGAGGAAGAAATTTGTCAAAGGTTTTGAAAGGGCAATCACAAATTGCCGATGAAAGTAGATGAAGCTATGAAAGAGATTTATGAAGACTGATTTAAAATTGAATAGTGTTATGAGACACTTTTGGAATTCCACAGCGTGGCTGGTGCCAGGAGAGAAGGGAGGAGAAAGGGTAGAATACTGAATCCTGTTTGCCAGCAGACACATTAGGCCCTACAGCTCAGATCTCAGCTGTAAAATTCGCTGCACTCTGGGTGTAGTGGTTGTGGGAAATGCCTGTGGTTTTCCCAGCCTGCCTCTCGCAGCAGGCTTTGAGTGCAAGTGATCTCAAAGGCTGTAAGAAACCAAAAGGAATGGGAGCAGTAAAAGCTAATAATTGAAACAAAAATAGAAATAACAATGAACTGGTAATTGAAAAAAGTTTTTAGTATGTTGTGACTCATCTTACCGTGATACTTCTTAAGGGAAGTGGCATGATTTTTTTTTAAATGTAAACATTATCTGTTTATCTCTTCCTCTGAGATAGAATACAAAATTGTCATTAAGTACAAATTTGGCAGTAATCCGTGAATGAGTATTTATCCTTTTATTAGTCATGGGAAATGTTTTAATGAGATTTAAGAATGAAGTTGCAGGAGGAATTGCAACTGGGATATCAATCTCACAATGAGACATGACATTGTCCAACTTTTCATGAATCTGGTATCTAAGCTATGACCTTTCTCTGACTCCTTCACTAATTCATCTATAAGAATTAGAATCTGAATATCTCATTTTATGTTTCCTGAAGCATGTTGTGCAGAATATTAATGATCGAAACCAGAAACAGAGCAACCTTTAAAACCGATGTTTTCATTGCAACATTTAACATCTAGGGAAATCGGAGTAAAACAATGGAAAGGGATTTGGTTGTTGCAGTTTCTTGTTGGTTGTAAAAAAACAAAAGCACCAAGAACTACGGGAAGGGAAATAACATCCATGACTTAGGGTCGTTTTTCTGTTAGAACTTAGCAAACCAGACCGCGCATGCCATAGCTTAATACCGTTGCCTCCCATCCACTGCTGCTCATGCATAAGTCGTTAGGTTTGGTTTTGACCCCTCCCTCTGTACTTTTTTTTTTTTTTAAAGATTTTTTATTTATTTATTTGACAGAGACAGCCAGCGAGAGAGGGAACACAGGCGGGGGGTGGGGGAGTGGGAGAGGAAGAAGCAGGCTTCCAGCAGAGAAGCCTGACGCGGGGCTGGATTCCAGAATACCGGGATCACGCCCTGAGCCAAAGGCAGACACTTAACGACTGAGCCACCCAGGCGCCCCCCTCCCTCTGTACTTTTAAGCCTTCAGAGATCTTTCCTCATTTGTCCTGACTGCTGCCCCAGATGCTCTCCATCTTCACGGAACAGAATAGCTGTTGGGGCCACTGTTGTTCTCTTAACCACCCAGGAGATCACGTTTCCGCTCTCCGGCACTGTTGCACCTACCGCTTCACGGGACCTGAGAGTGGAGGTGATATCAGGGATAGACCATAATAAACTCCTTTCTATTGTTACTCAGCTTTTCTATCTTTTGTATTTCCAGGAACAATAAGCTCATTTGGGTTAATTAAGCCTTATAAATAATGTAATGAAGAAGTAAATTCTAACCTCATGATGACTATTTTTAAATTTATACCTAAATTTTCTAAATGTACATTCATGCTTCAAGTGGACTGAGTCATCTTAATATAAATGGAGACAAAGACTACCAAAAATTCAGAATTTAAGGAATATTTAAAATTAACGTCTGGGGCACCTGGCTGGCTCAGTCGGTGAAACATGTGACTCTTGATCTCAGGGTTGTGAGTTCAAGCCCCACATTGAGCATGGAGCCAACTTAAAAAAAAATTTTTTTTTTAAATAAAATAGAATTAATGTCCAACCTCAAAGGGCTCTTTTTTGTATTAAAGACATTTTTTTAAAAAACTATAACTTTTTACTCTTTTATTTCTATGACAGGTAAAATTATGTCTTCCTAAAAAATTGTCTAAATGATCTACTATTTTGGTGACCCTTTAAATATAGTGCTTTAAAATAATGCATACACAAGGGACAAATTCAAAGTGCAAAATGATACACAGCAAACAGTGAATCTTTCCTACTTCAGACCACCAGTGCCATAGTCTCCCTCCCCAGATGAATCAATATTACCAGTTTTTATGTATCTCCAGAAAGATATATATTTACACATCTGTGATAGACAAAATAATGCCCCTCTCAAAGATATTCACATCTTAATCCCCAAAACCCAATTAATATGTTATTTTACATGGCAAAGGGACTTTGTGGATATGATTAATCTAAGGATTATGAGGGGGGTATTATTCTGGTATCCGGGTCTGCCCAATATAATCACAACGGTCCTTATTTTATAAGAGGGAGATTGGAGGGTCAGAGTCAGAGAAACATTTGAAGATGCTACGCTGCTGGCTTTAAAGATGGTGGAAGGGGCCACAAGCCAAGAAATGCAAAGTGGCCTCTGAAAGCTGGAAAAAGTAAGGAAATGAGTCCCCCCCCTTAGCACGTAGAGAAGGAACGTACGCCATCCAATGCCTTGATTTTAAACTAGCAAAATTCATTTTGGTTTTCCAACCTCCAGAATAGATTTGTGTTGCTTTAAGCCATTAAGTTTGGGGCAATTTGTTAAGCAACGTTAGAAAACCAGTAAATCTATTTATCTATTGATATAGATACGTATCGGTATTTCTACCTTTTCCACAAATACTTATGCACCTTCCATTTTTTATAGTCCTATCAGTTCAATTAGATATACTCTCTCTTTTAAGAACTGTGTACTATTTTGATAATATAAGGTTGTAATACATTTTTAATTACCAGTTCTCTGTTCCATTCTTTTTCTTCAATAAATAGTGCTGCGTGTAATATCTGCATAATATTTTTAAAAATTACTATATGACATTTTAAATTGAGACAGAATAGTTATACCCACATGTACTTATTATTTCACTTCAGCATTTATTAACTATTGCTAATCTCATTTCTTCTGTAAACCACTCTAACCTTAACCACGATCTCTTGAGTACTTTGAAGAAACTTTCAGACTGCATATCATTTCATCAGTAAATATTTTAGAACATGTCTTTAAAGCATAAGGAATCTTGTTTATAAGATTTTGTATACTTTTGAGCATATCCCTAAGATGTATTTTAGAAATAAAAACAAACTCTGAAAAGAACATTATTTTCAATTTCATAAATTATTTCAACATGGGGTATGCTAGATCATGCCCTGTTCTCACCTCATCCACTGTACCTCAATATAGCAAACTTGTTTCAATAGATTTATCACGTAATTAACATTTAAGGTCACAGAAAGTAAGTTTCAAAGTTTCAAAGTAATTTTCTGATATACTCACCTTGGTGTTTAAATCCATGTAAATTTTAGGAAAAGATTAAGTGTTTATTAAGTTAATTATTAATGTAAGGATAGTTTTGTGGGTGGCAGGTGAGGCAGGAGGTGGTCACTGCATAACTTTTAAATATTTTTTCTTGCAGACAGAACTTGGTTTCTCCAAAGATGGTTTCCAATACCAGCAGGCTCAAAATCATTTGAAAAGTCAAACGTAGAAAAGCTTCAGTGCATTTGATACTTGTCAGAATGTTTTTTTTTCCCAGATTAGTATTGTGATTTTTAAAAGGTCTTATTTACCTGACTAGCAAAGGTTCTTATAGAGTATTTTTCTTATGGTAAGGATTGTTCTATCCATCTGCTGAAATGAGAGTTGAAAGGTTAAGTCTGTAAATGATATCAGAGCCTCACTGCATACTTCTGTTTCTCCACATCGTTTTTCTCTGTGTCCGGAATTCATGAGTTTCAGGAGTTGTCTTTATTTTGCGTGATGGATAAGTACATGTGATTGCTCTCAGATCTGAAGCATGCTAGTAAAATTCCCTGGTTGGTTCTCCAGAGTCTCATAGCATTTTTAGAATTGAGACAAAATTTCAAAGTAAATAATTTTATTAATAATGCTTTTAGCCAGAGGATTTCACTATATTTCTGGCTTGGATTCGAGCAGAGGCACTAAAACCATTCAGTATTCTATAGGGACTGGGTTATTATTTTTGCTTTTGTATCGACCCCATCCACCCGTGAGTTTCTGTGACACTTTCTGTGAAACACGTCCACGCCATGCACCTAGAGAAATGCCTCTGGAATATGTACAGACATATGTTCACATTTTATTTAACTCAAAATATGGATCACACTATATTTATCTAACATGTAAGTATACATACATAGATGCCTTCCTGGCATGTCATAAACATTGTTTTTAGTCATCTACATGAGCCCAGCCAAGAGTTTGAAGTTTTCTTTGTTCTTTAAGTCACGCATATGCTCACTGGATATTTTTTCTTACTTCCACATGTGTGCATTTGGGAAGAGTTGTGTGGTTAAAAATTGCTTTCTTCTCTGAGTGTGTATAGACAAAGGCCACAATGACTTAGAAACAACTCCTAGTTATTGTTCTCTTTGGCTGCCAGAATCTTCCAGGCTTTCCACATTATCCTGGCCCACAGGTGGGATCTTTTGTGAAATGCATCTGTGAAAGAGCTGATCAATTTCCAGAATCCACCAAGCTGGTGCTTCCATACTTTTTAAAAATTCAATCATACTTACTTTAATTGCTCGGGAAGGGTGGAGTTAAACTTTACCCAGAGTGATTTCTGCCATGTACTGAGTAGTGCTAGAGGGAAGTCCTACAGGACATTGAGACTTCTAGGCCACTTAAAACCCCTTTTTTTCAAGAGAGTGAATATTTTTGTAAACCAAATAGAGACAACTTCTGCTAATCCTAAAATAAAGTCATCAGAAATAAGAAAAAATGCTTTAGATGTTAAGAGGCAACAATATTTGAATGTGTCTCGGAATTAATTAAAGGTGATCAAATGATGTTACAAGTGTTATATCGCATTTACATTTATTGAGAATAAGTTATTTTCCCATGTAACACGTAGGAAATTTGTATAATAATTACTCCAAACCCCATATTCCTTAGAGATCTGAATAAGTAAGATTATAACGTCATTCACTTTGGGTCAAATTCTACATATAAATCCATTTCTCAAAATGAATCATTTACTCATTGGTATATTGATTCAACTAATATGTATCGAGTGACTGGGGGAGACAGACAGCTTCCCTAGAAAATGTAGATATATTATTTCTAACCGTCTGTCATTATCTCCATTTTAAAGATAAGGAATTTAAGCTCAGATAGATAAAGTGCCGAGTTAGGGGCTCATAGCTAGGCAACAGTAGAGCTGTGTACAACCAGAGGTTTCCTGCCTCTGTCCAGTGTTTTATTCACTATTCCATAGAAACTTCTAATAATTCTGCAGAGCAAAATGAGTGCTATGCTAGAATTACAGGTCAAGTGCTTTAGAAATATGGGGAATTAATCATGTCTGAGGGAGCGGGAAAGGCCAGATAGATATTAGGCTAAAAATGTTTGACCCAGTCACTCATATATTTTGCTAAGGAGTTTGCGTTTTGTTCATTAGGCCATGGGGAACCATTAACAGATTTTTAAAGAAGCATAAGGCATGATTCAAGTGTGCGTTAAGAGAATAACTTTAGCAGCAATGAGAATTAAAGACTAGAGCACTGTTTATTATCCCAGCTTTTTTGATTGCTCGTGAACCCAGTATGTGTTTATTGTTCATTAATTACATGACTGAAGTATTATAGTACTAAAATTATGTATCTTATAAAACTATACAAAATAGAAATGAAGTAAGATTCCATTCTTAATTCTTTTAAATTTTTTTATTAGTAGTAAAATAGTTCTGCTTCCTGATAAAAAGTGAAGATAGTGCTAAAATGTTACTACTGCGCATAATTTATGTGTTTATTGACAACCATGTGATTGAATGTATTTCTTAAAGACACCCCAACAGCCCCGTAGTCTACACTTTGTGCGAGAGCGATCTCAAATGCTGGTCTAAGTTCAGTTTGTTCTGATGCTTTAATCCTGTTGCTGCCATCGTTGCTACAATATTTATTCAATTTTCAAGATTTTACTCTACTCAACTTTCATAATATTTATTCATTTTTAAATCCAGTCCTCCAGTTATTGAAAGTTTTGTATTAAAATTTGGCTAGGAAATTTATGTTTTCCCTGATATCAGGCAGATGTTACAGACTAATTGGAAGTTGTAGGACTTTCAATTTTTAGTAAATCAACTCTATACCTACTGAAACTGTTTATAAAAATCCTTAATAAGTGCAAAATGTATTTCTGAGCTTTTAAATGTGTGGGTAAGAAATTTTATAGTCACCAGTAGTACCATTGGGAGAAAATTATATAACCACATTAGATTTGATTAGTTCATCATGTTTCTACCTCAGAATGTGGCCGCTTAAATACATCAATGCAGCAATTTTCTTCTTCTCTGGGCTTGGGTTTGAGTTTTTAGGGCTATTTTCAATTTACTGTTTTATTTCATTTTATTTATTTTTGATGCGGAAATCTTTATATCACTAACCAATGATGACCAGTTTCATTAAAACTGAATATCATCAAAACCCAACTTTAATGGCTTTTTGAGGCCATATGCTGAAAGGATCATCACTGTTAACTCCTACCCATGCAAATACCCTCCTCCCTTGGGTTAATTGCCATAGAAGAAGAAACAGCTGGCATACTGCAGCCGGGTGTGCTAGCATGGACTTACCTGTTAGGGATTATAACTAATCTTCATTCAGAACTTATTTTTTCCCCAGGCCTCATAGCTTTCCTCTAGGAGAAAAGTACTGGTATTGTAAGCAGAAACAGGGATCCCCAGAAAAAGAAAAATGAGAACTAGTTTTCTTTCTTTTTTTTTTTTTTAAGATTTTATTTATTTGAGAGAGAGAGAGAGAAAGTGAGTGCGAGCAGGGAGGGGGAGCAGAAGAGGAAGAGGGACAAGCAGACTCCCCACTGAGCATGGAGCCTGATGGGGGCTCGATCCCAGGACCCTGAGATCATGACCTGAGTCAAAGGCAGGTGTGTAACCGACTGAGCTGCCCAGGTGTCCCAAGAAATAGTTTTCTTGACACAAGAAAAGTCGTTTTAGGTCCCTGGCCATCTTGTGATCTCTGCCTGACTGGCACTACTTGCCCGAGGCACGTTCTTGAGTTACCTTTGTGGCATTTAAATCCCTTTGAGCACTCAAATACCTGACCAATTGGAGCCAGAAAATTGATGATACTGACCCTTGAGGCCCTCGTGACTTTGATTGACTAAGACCTGGACTGTGTCACCTTAAAATGACTTTTGCTCCAATTCCATGTGGAATTCCCCATCGTACAAGCCCCTTCATGAATATGTATGCATCCTTTGCTTAAAAGTTCCCCAGTGTTTTGTTCTGAGAGACATTGTTTTGGGAACTATCCCTCGGTGTTCTCCTTTACTTGTTGCAGGTAAAAACCTTCCTTTTCCTAGTGTTTGGCTTGGTTGTGTCTTTCGGCTCGACACCCACCAATTGGCGAATCCAGTTTCAGGTAATCTATATTAGCTTCCTGTTTTATATGAAGACATGTGTTATTATTTTATGTCCATTAAATTTTAAGCATAGAAATAAGTAAAAATAGAAAATCTAATATTTCTTCCAGTACTCAAGGAGATTGACCTCCCATCCCCTGGGGTGTGTGGGCCTCCGTTTGGAGACCCCCTAGGTTAGAGATGTGAGGGAAGGAGGTGGATCACAAGGTCGTAGCAGTAGACAAGTGCACTGCAGTGCTCGTGAATGAGGATGAGGGTAGGGGAATTATACAGAAGTAGGAGTTTCTGATTTTATCCTTTGATGTAAACTTCAGCTAATATAGAAGAAACTATGAGCAGCTATAACACAGAAGGCCTATCTCCAACAGCTCCAGAATTGGTGAAATGTAACCTTTCCAGTTCATTCCAAGCTGTGTGTTACTCTTTCATTCTTTCCCAGATCAAGCCATTGGATTTTTCGCTTTTCAGTTTGTTGTTCAGTTGGTAACTCGTGGCCACTCCCAGTGGTAGGGGACAATGGCTGAGAATGGCCGCCACTTTGATTTTGGTGAAATGATTTATGTGGTCTTTTGAGGCACAGCAGGACGATGAGGACTGTCAGCCCTTCTGATTGTCCTGTTTCATATGTGCATCTAGTCACGTGCCTGGTCACTTTCTGAACCTGCAGATCAGCTTGTTCCTACATGATATCAGACAAATAATTTCGAGTGAAAAATTGAGCCACCTATCTAGATATTTATTTGAGTAGATTAAATAGCTGGATTACCCGCTCTGGCTTAATAGCCAATTTTTAATTTTCTTGGTTAAATTAAGAGCACAGGAATCCATGCTTCTCCAGTGTTTACTTTATTGGAAACAGAACCAGTATATATATGAATATATATGGATAAGAATAAAAATATATGAATAGTCTTACATATATCTATATATAGATAGATACAGATTTATTATTAGGAATTGGCTCACACAACTATGGAGGCTGAGAAGTCTCACAATCTGTGATCTGCAAGCTTCAGAGCCAGGAAAGCTGGTAGTCTAGTGGTGCGATTTAGTCTAAGTCCAAACATCTGAAAACCAGGAAAGCCAGTGATGTACATCGTAATCCAAGGGCCAGAAAAAATGAATGAAATGTCCCAGCTTAATCAGTGAGGCAGAAAAAAAAAAGAAGAATTCTTTTTTTCCTCATGCAGACTCTCCATGGATCGCATCATGCACACTCCCATGGGGGAGGGCAGTCTGCTTTAAAGAGTCCACACTAATTCAAATGCCAACCTCATCTGGAAACACCCTCATATCCAGAGATAAAGTTTAATCTGGGCAACTCACACCCAGTCAAGTTCATGCTTAAAAAATTAACTATCACAGGTGTCCTCACAATTTCTCTCTCTGGGTTTGTTAGTATTTCTGCCTAATTCTAAATGGAAAATGTTTTCAATGTAAAATATCTGAAAAAACAAAGTTAAGAATGAAACAAATCATTGATAATTTCATCATCCAGAGAAACCCCAATTAACATTTTGTAATGTGTCTTTTCAATCACATACTGATCTATTTAAGGAATTGTTTTGGGCATGCTCTTTTGTAACCTGTTTTTTACTCCTCACTTAGTTAGCTCTTTGCCATTTGCCCATGTCAAAGATACACTTCTACATCATAATTTTTACTCTATAGTATAGCAATATTGTGACTTATAATAAGAAATGTATACTTGGTTTTTGTCCTTGTTTCTGAGCTCCTAATATATTCTTGGAATTTCCTAAGTGATGAAAAATCATAAAATTGTCTTCTGTTACATTAAGGAGATGACGTTTGGAGCACTCCTAATGGTGGGGGCTGATTGTGAGGCCAACCATATGACCAATAGAATGTTGTAACTTTCAGGCCCATCCACTCTGACCTCTGGGGTGGAGAAAGGGGCTGGAGGTTGAATCAGTTTCCAATGGCCAATGATTTAATCCTGCATGCCTATGTAATGAAGCTTCTAGGAAAACCCAAAAGAACAGGGTTCAGAGAGCTTCCAGGTTGATGAACATGGGGCGATTTGGGGAGATGGTGCACCTGGACAGAGTATGGAAGCTCCTTGCCCTTTCCCCATACTTTGTCCCAAGCGTCTCTTTCGTAGATAGCTCTTCCTGAATTATATCCTTTATAATTACTAAGCCAGTAACCTAGTAAGTAAAATGTTTCTCTGATTTCTGTGAGATGCTCTAGAAAATTAGTTGAACCTAAGGAGGGGGTTGTTGGAATCTCTGATCTACAGCTAGTCAGTCAGAAGCACAGATGATAACCTGGATTTGTGATTGATGTTTGAAGTGGGAGTCGGGGGCAGTCTCGTAGGACTGAGCCCTTATCCTGTGGTATCTGAAGCTATCCTCAGGTAATAGTATCAGAATTGAGTTGAATTGTAGGACACGCAGCTGGTGTCCCAGAGCATTGCTTGGTGGTGTTGGGGGGACCCGCCCAAGTGAAATTGGGTGCTCAGAACGCTTTTTAAGTATGTATGAGCCTTGATATATCTTAACAATCCTGTAACAGTGAAGTTTGCCTCTTTTCATTTTTTGTTTTGTTTTATAAATGAGTCTTCAATGATTTTTCATAAATACGTACCATGCATACAATTGTCTTTGCCAAATTAAAAAAATTATATCATTCCTATTTAAATGTGTAGGATTTTGATTATTGATGGGGCAAGATTTTTTTTTTTACCTGCTAGCCATTAGTATTTCTTTTAAAATTATATTTGGCCATTTTTATTTACTTGAGATTTTTTATTAACTTGAGAGAGGGAGAAAAAGAGAGAGAGAGAGAGAGAGCATGAGGGGGAACGGGGGAGAGGGGTGGAGGGGGAGGGACAAGCAGACTGCCTGCTCAGCACAGAGCTCTGACACAGGGCTCCAGGTGGGCTCCACCCAGGGCTTTATCCCAGGACTCTAACATCACAATTGGAGCTGAAGTCATACACTTAACCGACTGAGCCACCCAGGTGCCCTAGGATATGTGCCTTTATATTTAATTCTATTTTCAGCATCTCTTTTATTTCATTGTATATTATTAACCATAATAATTATAATATTTTTATTTTGTGCTGTATTTTAAAATCTGAAAGTGATTATTAACATTTCTCTGCTTATTTATGCCCCATTTCTTCTTTATTTTGTCTATTTATTTTATGAAGAAACTTTAGAATCAACTCAATACATATCAAAAAATTCTTTTTTGACTTTTATTGGGATTATATTGGATAGCTATAAAAATCAATATGTAGAGTATCAACATTGTTTACTATACTGAGTGTCCTAAATAATGAACATTATTTGGTTCAATACCTATTCAAATATTTTTTACATCTTTCAGTAAAATATTAGACTTTTATTTTTTATAGATTCCTTAAAATTAATATTTTTTGTTCGTAGGCATTTAATATTATTGTTTAATATTTTCTTTGTATTTAAATTAGTGTTTTATTGTTTTTTTCTAAATAGTAATTGCTTACATATGGGAAAATTATTTATTTTTGTTTATTTCTTGGTGTCCAGCCACTTAGTGAACTTTCTAAGTCTAGTGACTTTTATGTTGATTGTCTGGAATTTTTTTTGATAAATAACTCTATCACGCTAATAATATGTTGCTTTTATTTCTTTATTTCCTAATTTCTAATAGTTAATACTCATTCTATTTCATTGCAGAAATGTAATAGTTAAGATTCTTGAATTATTTTAGCTCTAGTGACTATTTTGTATGCCAAATTCACAATAAAAATGAGATTAAGCTTTAATTCCTAGAAAGAACTCTGTGTTTTTAAATTGTGTATCACAAACTAATTTCACTTATAAAAAAAAAATCACCTTCTTAAGTGTTACAGTTGCCCATAAAACAAGGACTCAAATCAAATGTCATGATATTTTAATACTAGGGACGGTCTGGGCCTGTTTATTTTGAATGTACATCTCTGAGTGCCAACTCGCAAATTCTCTTTACCGTTTCTATCTATGTTGATTTTAAAGGTTCTGTTTTTCAGACTTTGCCCTCTTATGACTCCTTTTTATGCTGAGACTCACTAGGAGCTGTATCGTGGGAATCTTTTTCTTTTCTTCCTTTCGATCACCTGTTTAGTGACATAGCATTAACCCCACACTAGCTCTGTATATCAACCTGTGCTGTTAACCTCCTGGTACATGCAGTTTGAAAGTGCTTGTTTCGTAGTCTGAAGATAGGAGGAGAAGTAGATCTTACTTTCTGGAATATGTGTGAGCCGAAAATGTGGCATTAAACCTATTTCTGTAATATCATTCAGATTTCTCACCATTTCTTTGTAAAGTTAGAAATAAATAAGTTTCAACTGAAAATACACATACTTTAGAATGCTGAAGACTTTAAACACGCAGCTAATGTGATTAAGTACAAGCTTATTGGAGCAAATCAGAAATTAGCTAATGGAGCCTTGGGAGGGAGCACTGCTCATTCTGGCCATGATGTCTGCTTATATGTAACCCATAGGATTGGTGAGCCTAGTGAGAACCCTGTCCATGACACGTTTACCTTTGTTTCTCTGAACGATCTAGCCTAAGAATTCAAGCAGGGAAGATTCATTCTGGTGATGACCAGCAAGCTTCCTGGGGAGCTGATGAAGAGGCCTTCTGGAGAGATGTCAGTCTCTATGCCACCTTGACGATAGCACGATGATGGTATTAGGAAGAATTAGGAGGGGGGTGCATATTATTTCCCCATAGGTTTCTGTTGAGTGTTTTGATGTTGCTTTGTGAGCCATAAAAAGCCTTTACATACCTTTGGCTTCTGTGACTCTGCTGCATATGGCCTGGGCTTCTTTGTTGTTTCTTCTCTGCACACTGAGGCTCATTTTGAGATGTCCATCATGCCACCACTTTATTCATCATCTTGAGCAATTTGCACTTGCCTCCAAAATAGCAGGTGTCACGTTGCGGTGTGGCTGTTTGTCAGCGTGGCTGCTTCCTCATGGTACCAGGGGTTGCCACAGATAATGTTGGAGTTCTAGTAGAGCTGCATTTAGGAATGGAGAGGTAGACTCAAGTAGGACTGTGATGAAAAACCCTAACTGAGGAGGAAATGGCAGGCATGCATTAAAAAGAAAGAGTGACAGGAGAGGAGAAGAGGCCCTTAGAAGGATAGGAGAAGAGGCCCTTAGAAGGATAGGATAGGATAAGCCTGGGGGTAATGTTATTCACCATGTTACTTTTTATCTTCCAACATGATTTAAAAGGATCAGGATACCTGAATTACCTAGTTCAGCATAGGTATCTTACTGAAAATTAAAAAAATAATTTATTCTGTGGTTTCTCCAATATACCTGATGATCAAAATCATCTAAAATGATTTTAAAGATACAGATTATCTGGCCTCTTTCCTTGAAATTCTAGTTAGAAAGCCAGTGTTGGTTGCCCAGAAATTTGTATTTTAAATAAGCCTGCGTCTGGGGAATCTGGTGCATGTTAGTGTTTGAGAACCGATGATATAGGCTAGAATACGAAGAAAATGAATGTTTCTTCTCTTCTTTCAGTATCTATTCTTTGCTTCTTTTTTAATATCAGTAGAATGCATGGGTGAAGACACAATCATAAAGATCGTATGCACGGCTAGATATGGCCAGCGTGGTATGTGTGGGACTGTGGACATGGATGCCTCCCATCACCAATCATGCAGTCGAGCACCACACTGGAGGTTGGAGGGAGCAGCACGATAGGGGGAGCCCGAGTCCCTGGATGATCTCATGGAGCAAAGCCCTTTCATATAAGATAGAAATACATTTCTGACAAGCTATTTCAGCTCTCTGTCATGTATTATCAAACTTACATCTTAAATAATATAACATATGATAAAATAGTTCTAAAAATGTAGCCTGGTAAAAACAGAAATTAACATATGAAGAAAAAATAATTAAGATTATTTAATTTTAATTGAAATTAAAAGTAGAAACCAGAACCTTAAGTCATAAAGTTATTTACATAAACTGGTTATCTCTGAGACATGCGTTTGGTTCCAGGTTTCTAGGAGGCAGAAGTTAAAAGGTATACGTGATTAGATATACTTTCTTCAATATCATAAAGTAAAACTCTGTTTATATCTTAACTCTAAAGTAATTTTTCAAGTTGCTACATATGGGGGGCACTGAGAAATGCAGTGAAAAGAGAACTCAGTGCCTATTCTGCAATTGCATCGGAAGTTTCACAGTGCAGTTTCTTGGTGTGCTGCTTAATAACGATGATTGAGGTCATTACTATCCTGGAACCAATATGGCATAGTGTAATAACAAAGATTTCTGTTGACTTAAGTATAAAATGTAACATTATTACAGTGCTGGTTTTCATATATTTATCAGAATCCTTCCTTTCTTTTCTAATGAAACCTCTGGCAGAATCCCAATATAAAACCAAACTCCCTTTGTGTATGTGGGACTAAGACACTCTGAAATCTACCACCTCAGCCTGCCCTTGTTCTGAAAACCCACCTGTAGAATTCTGGAACATAATGTGGAAGTTCTCGATTTACAGGAATGGGTGCCTACATATGCTTTAGACCATATGCCATAAATATCACTTTCCTTTAGATGGACTTTGATAAGATTTGGACAGCTGACCATTTGAGATTATATTCCTTGGCAAAACCCCATGCATTTATATAGATTATGCATACTGGCAACAGCAAATTCCAGAAAAATTATGAAATGTTTAGACAGTCTCTGGTGTATTGTGCTGATTTTTATAGGAATATGGACTCTGGTTGCTTGGTGATTTAATTTAAAGTGATAATTCGCTGGCCAGAATAGATTGGTTTAATCCTATTCTTCTGAATTAACTTAAGAACTTGAATTTACTCATTAAAATTTTTAAACATCTGCCAGACTGGAAAAAACAGAGGCATATATGAAAAGAAGTACTGGAACAGTGAAAAGGAAAATGGAAAATTAATTCAGAGGATTTGGAATTGTTCTAAAGTAAAACTCATTTTTTAGATGGAAACACTTAATGGAGCTAACAAGATTTTTAGGGAGTGATTTCTTGATTGATCCCAGATTTTGGAGATCTTCATTCCAAATCTCTGTCTGAGGTAGTTTTTAAAACCATGGAAATAGAGTTGGTAGCTTAGTAACTAATACTGCTTTGGAGATTAACATTTTCAACCAGGACACCTTTGTATTCACAAGGAATATAGAATCTACAAAAAAATGTAGCTTAAAATTCAAAGCAGACATTTGGCTTTGCTATACTGGGTTAATTAAGGATAACAGGGAATGAAGACATCAATAGAATTTTGCCACTTAAGAGTTTGTTTTGTTACAGTGAAGATAATATTATTTCATAGGACCATGATAAAGGCTACATGAGCAGAATTTATTTTGAAGATTCCTGAATAATCATTTTGCACACAACACTCACGGTCTAATTACTCAAATTTTGAGTCACAGAGAAGCAGAACTTGAAGACTGGTAGGTCACACTTTATTCCAGTATATAGATGTGTGTGTGTGTGTGTGTATGTGTGCGCATGTGTGTGTGCGCGCATAGAGCAGGCACATGTTTTTAAAAATGTGACACTTAGTCCCTTTTTGCAATAGCTTATGCTGTCTCTTTGGCCCATCCCTGGGCTCCACCATTTCTATTCTCTTAACGCTTCTGCCTGCATTACAGAAATATTAATTGTCTGGGCTCTGAGGCTATTTGTATTTGCAAATTTATAACCCCTCCGGCTGATTACTACCTCTGGCATCTGAAGGGAAGTTGAGTTGCTTACACTTAGTCTTTTGACTCTTCCTGGATGTGAGTAGTCCCTTTATGTGGTCGGTTTGAGGGCGGTGGTGCCATAACAACTCCTGACCGCTCCTTAGGCACATTTCTTCCCAAGCTATGATCAGGGACCCTGATGTTGGCAGTTTGAAGTCAGTCCTGGTGGCATTTACATCATGGAAATCTGCAGCTGATACAAATGGTTGGGGATGAGGAGGTGAGCTAGTTGATAAATATTTACCAGGGTTTGAGGGTGTCCTGGTTTGGGTGTTACAAAGTCTGCTCTTAATAATAGTAATCGAGGGGCACCTGGGTAGCTCAGTCGTTAAGCGTCTGCCTTCGGCTTAGGGCGTGATCCCAGGGTCCTGGGATGGAGCCCCGCATCGGGCTCCCTGCTCCGCGAGGAGCCTGCTTCTTCCACTCCCACTCCCCCTGCTTGTGTTCCCTCTCTCGCTGGCTGTCTCTCTCTCTGTCAAATAAATAAATAAAATCTTTAAAAAAAATGGTAATCGACTGCTTTCAGAGTAAACATTTAGTTGGTGCATTTAGCTTACCAGATAAAGAAGAGTGGTTTTCTTCTGACAGTAAATATGTATTAGACTGCAAGGAATAAAAGAAATGTAAGAAAAGAAAGAGGACGAAGATGCTAACTGTAGAAATTTAGATCACAGGTTCTGGAATAAGAAGGACTTCCGGGGGTTGAGCCCCAACTCTGACATTTTCTCACCGTGTATCTATGGGTGAGTTATTTAAACCCAGCTAAGCCTTAGTTTCTGTAGAAGTCATATGAGAATGAAAACAGAATGTTTCCAGCCGATTGCTTTGAACACAGTGGCTGGCACATAGGAAACCCTCAGTAAACATTAATTTTTATAACTGTATTACCTAGCAGGTGTTTTGTCTGCATTATCTTATTAAATTCTGAGAGATTATCATGATGTGGTAGAATAATTGTCATAGTTCAGATAAGGAAACAAAAGGCTCAGAGGGGTTGACTAGCATGTCCATGATTGCACCAATGTTATGTGTCAGAGCTGGGCATCATTATCATTGTTATTATTATTATTATTATTACCACCTAGGTCTGCTAGATTCTGTAGCATGATACCTCTTCAGAAAGCTTAAAATTTTCTCTCTTGTCAGTTATGGGGTAATTGCCAGAGACAACAATATAGGTCTAGGATTGGCTACTGTAATATAGACAAAAAATTACCACCTTTATCAGTCAGTTGTTCCTGCAAAACAAACTGCATCCAGACTCAGTGGCACACGGCGGTCAAGCATCTATTCACGCACACAGGTCAGGCATAGGGTTCCAGCTGAGACTGAGGTCTGTGGCTTAGCTGGGGTGGTTCTGCCTCAACTGCAGATTTGAAGGTGAGTTTTAAAATCCAACTGTACTCATCTGAGAGGTCCTAGCAAAGCTGAATTTTGCTGCTGTTGACAGTGACCTCTATGCTTCCCAATTCCTGCTTCCCAAACAACCTGCATTTTAATTCTTGTCTCAGGCTTTGCTTTCAAGCCCAAACTAAGCCCAATAACTCAGTCTATTATTTGCCCTTTGCAGTGATTGAATAGAAGTGCTTCTCATAGTTTTTGCACCTTACACATAAAGACAAATGTGTTTCTTTCAAATAAATATCCATTAGTATCATTTGCATATAAAGTTATCAAACTTTCACACTCATGAGACTCCACTGAAAGACCTGTTAAAACACAGATTGTTGGGCTACATTTCCAGACTTGTGATTCAGTAGGTCTGGGCTCGGACCCATGAACATGCATTTCTAACCACTTTCCATGTGATGCTTATTCTGCTGGTCCAGGGACCCACTCTGAGAACCACTACACTGGTGAGACTTCACTAAGGTTCGGGCAATACCTGGAATGACAACGAATGGTGTCTTAGCCTGTTCAGGCTGCTATAACCAAATACCATAGACTGGGTGGCTAATAAATAGCATACTGTCCATAGTTCTGGAAGCTAGAATTCCAAGATCATGGTGCCAGCTTGGTTGGATGAGGGCCTTTTTCTAGGTTGCAGAGTTTCCCTTGTATCCTTATGTGGTGGGAGCGGCTAGAGAACTCTGTGGGGTCTCTTTTATAAGAGTAGTAACCCCATTCATAAGGGCTCCACCCTCATGACCTAATCATTTCCCAAAGGCCAGGCCTTCTAATGTCATCACGTTGGGTGTTAGGATTTCAAAATGTGGATTTTGAGAGGACGCACCATGCAGACCATTGCAAATGGGAATGGGATGGAATACATAGGAACGTGTTGGAACATAGGTGCAAAAGCAACTCTTAGGAGAGAACAATCTAAATAGAAAGGTAAAAAGAACCAGGAGTATTGGACTTTGAAGTCAGGATAGAGATCCAAAAATCGGAAACTCAATATAAACCTAAGCAGGCAGGTCAATGACCAACAACAGTATCTTTGGAAGCTCACATGGAGCCAAATGGTCTCAAGAAGGTCCAGATGCAAGGGTCATGTCTCCAAACATAGGAGATCTGAGAACTCAGAAGCCAGGAGCAGGAAAGCCATTGGCAGACATTGCAGGACAAGACATGCTCTCATCTATATAATAGCTGGGACCCTAAATATCAGTGAGAGTGATCTGAGGGACCTAGACCAGTGCTACAATATTCAGATGTGGCTGTGGTTAAATTATGGCAGGGGCTTCTCTTAGGTTCCTTTCCTTACCCCCCCCAACCCCCTTTCTTCTTTCTTTCAAGAACACTTAACACACTTCGTGCTGGTTGAGCCTCCTGTGGATACTCTGAGAATTAATTTGCTCTGATCCGCATGTGTGTACTTCCTCGCCTATGCCAATGGTTGCCATTCATCCCCTTATGCATCCATGCCTGGATATTTACGGAGTGCTTCCTATGCAAGTGCTCTTATTGAATGCTAGAAATTCATAGTCCCCAAGTTCAGATGGGACTGAGTCTCTTGGGGAATTGTGTTACCTGCCCAGGTTATAGGGTGTGAAATTGACAAACTCTTCATTGTGACAAGTCCTGATTTGTCAGGCATCCCCCAAGACCTCTCCCTAGTAGTGCTGTCTTACACCATCTTCTTAAAGTAAAGCTGCGTCACATTGGACTAGTCACTCGCACATGATTTCCTTTTCACATTGAGAAGCGAGAAGTGAGCCCATTAATAAGTGTGTTAAAGTATAAACTGTCCTGTTTGAGAAAGTTAGGGTTTTCAACCCCAAGCCTGCCATTTATTATGGCATGGGGATGGAAATGTGCCTCACAAGCCCCGATGTCCTCATCCAGTGAACCAAGATGCAGACATCTCCTCACTGTGTTGTTTCAATTGTAGAAAGAAGTGATGCATATAAAGTGTCTAGCAGGGCATCTCGCACACAGTTCAGAACATTCAGATAAATGTTACTTATATGATGGGGTTTTGCGTTGTCTCACTTCAGAAGTCTAACAATGGGCAGCCCAGGCTGCTTCTGTTCTCACTCTTTGCCAAGCTCTGTGTGTCGCTTTTCATCCTCGGCATGTTTTCTCGTGGTTGCAAGGTGACTGTCACTGCTTGAGGATAGGACCTACTGAAAGACAAAAAGGAGGAAGATGCTGGGCGAGAGAAATGTCCTCGTGGGTCTTGCTTTTTAAATCAGGGAGTAAAAATGGTCACCTAGAGCCTCCCTGTGGAATCCCCTTTATGTCTCTTCTACTGGCAAGTGAATCTGGTAACTTGAATGGCTGGCACTTTCAGATTATCGTGAAGGGATGGGGGTAACCAGGAGGAACAGGAGGAGGGAAATGGCTTGTGCTTGGCAACCTTCAGTGTCTGGCACATATATTGAAACAAAAATGGATTTTATCTTTGAGATTTTTTGAAGGGTAATTTTTTTAAAGGTTTTGTTTATTTATTAGAGAGAGAGAAAGATAGAGAAAAGGCATGAGTGGGGGCGGTGAGGGGCAGACGAAGAGGGAGAAGCAGACTCCCCGCTGAGCAGGAAGACTGACATGGGGCTTGATTCCAGGACCCCAAGTTCATGACTTGAGCCAAAAGCAGATGCTTAACTGACTGAGCCACCCAGGCGCCCTGAAGGGTAATTTTTAATTAAGCTGTTCAAAGTGCTTCTTTTTCTCTTCCTTATGTGTTTCAATGGACTTACACAAACATTGTCTCATCAGTGGAAAATTCAACTGAGTAGGCTTACTGTGCATATGACATTATAGGAAATTAAGTACAGATACCTTGCTTTCTGATAGAGATACCGTTAAAAACAAGTATCCTTGTGAAAGTTTTGTTTTGCTCCTTTGATAATATTTTACAGTTTCCTTTTCATTAGTGCAAACTTTATAATTTGAGAAGCATTCACTAAGCACTTATGTACCAGGCATGGTAGCGGGCAACTTGGTGGAGACGCAGAGGGAAAAAAAATCCATCATTATGCCCTCAAGAAGTTTACCATCTGGTGGAAATAAGGCAAAGAGGAGCAAAGTGGGCAAAGTTAGAGTATCATGGACAAAGATGAGACGTTTACAAGGGAAGGAAGTCAATCAAGTTAATACTAAGTCTTGGCACAGGCATCTTCTTATTCCTAGGATGCCAGGGACGATCAAAGGAAGATGATAGTGGCAGTGGATTGTATACTGTTTCCTTGATTTCATTCCCTGCCACTGACCCAGCTCCTGAGCAAACTGGGGTAGATACAAGTGCAGCAGAGTGGTCATGCCATTGGAAAAATTTGTGGACTAAAAAAATAGTGATGTAAATTACAAGATCTTTGCCCATTATGTTGTACATAACTTGAAGGTAGGTAAGGTGTTTTATTTACCTTCTTGTTTTGTTCTGACACATGATAGGTGCTTTTATGTTGTATGAGCAGTGAAAGAATGGGTCTGACCATGGTTACCGACTCTGATCTTGTTCTAAAATACTATTCATATTATAAATGTTACGTTTCCAGGAGAACCTTGTAACACCTGGGATTGAAAAGAGAAAAACCTGAGAGAAAAAGGAAGAAAGAAAGAGATATGGAGGCTCGTAACTTAGTGGTTAAAAAAACAAAACAAAACAAAAAACCCAATGCTTGGAACTGAAAGATGAAAAATCAGAGATACCATCTCTTGATTTTTAAAGTCTTTAATCCTCATCTGAGTCTACCAGGCTGTCTGCATATTAAATGGTGACTGTCTGCACAGTGACTCCTTTCACAAACCATATTGTTTAAAGGTCCACCAGGTGTTTGCTCACAGTTTGCAGCTGATATGAAGCATAGTGTAATAGAGCTCGGGGGCTGCCACGTGTTCCATGAGTGAATAAAATACCACTAACATGTTTACAATTTATCAGGGGGCCAGGGGGAGAGAAAGAGATTGGATAAAAATATTCTGTACCACATTTGATTGAATTAGCTTCCAAAAAAAATTTTAAAAAATTAAGATGGCTTCCAACGAAAGTCAAATCATCAATTTAATACAAAGTTTTCATGAAAAAGAAATGTCTTTTTTAAAGCTACTCCACATTTGTTTGCATTTATCCATAAAATTATGTACAAACTTTTCCTTACACTACAATTAAGGGGTAGATCTAAGTCTCCTTTGTGTTTAGAAGCTTATGGCAATTAGCAGTTATGCATAGCCTCATGTCTTCAGGCTATTTTTAATAAAGTGTGCCTGTGATTTTGAACTCTGGCACTTTTAGGATGAAAAGCAGAGTTTCAAGGTCTATAGAAAATACTAGAATTTCATCATCATTTTCTTTTGGCAAGACTCTCAGTTTGGTCCTGTGGCATCACCAGCACAGTGCTCGGTTACCACAGTAGTCGAACACCAGTTTGTTTTCCTAAAATCTAGGTTATTTAGTCTTAAGTAAGACCATCTGTAGGACATCAGCTGTCTAGTTCACATGGGGCTACATCAAGTCCCATCCAATTCCTAATTAATCTTTTCTCGATCGAAAAAGAAATTTCATAGGGAATGAACTCAGCCAGGACTCCCTTGGTACACATGTAAAGTTGCTGGCATGGAGTGGGTGCTCAGGAAATGGGCGATCTGCTAAGGAAATGAGGCCAAAGAGGGATTAGAATCCCAGTCCTTAGGATAAGTCCAGAATTAGTGTTCCTTTTGATGGAAAAAATTCATCTGAAAAATTTAATTGAGTACATTTTCTAGGCATTAACATGCTTTTATAAACAAATCCATCAGTAGGAACCTTCCAAATGAATCAAACCATTCTCATAAATAATCCTTGAAATTCATATGGGCTTAATAAATAGTGGAAAAATTCACTTTAAGTTTTGCCAAATTCCAAATATTGGCAAAAAAAAGTCACACAACTTTTGATCAACACAAAACAATCTAGATATATCCACATATAACAAGCTAAAAACATGATATAAATGTTTAATGATTGTCTTTAGAAATTATCATAATTATTTGTGTACAATCCACTCATAACTTTTGCTTTCATATCACAGACACTTTTCTGAGAAATATGGTTCATATATTTTGAATTCCTTTTTCTCTCATGTACAGTAGGCATAAAAATATTTGCTTGTGGTATGTCTCATTGCCTTGTACTTTTTAAAACTGTTTTCAGATGTCAATCTGTGTAATGTGATAACTTACCATAAGGATTTCATGAAGTGTTTTTTGTTCTTTCAGAAGACCAATGCAGATTTGCAAACTAAATATTTATTGAAAATACTACCCTCTGTGCAGGGCAAAATGGCTGAGGCGGGGTGGGGGGGGGCTTAATCAATATATTGCCTCTCCTGAGTGTCAAAATTCAGCAAAAGAATATAGCCCAGACTTGAAAGTATTTTCAATGTCAGTCTGGTCCAACTTATTATCTACTGTATAAATCTCACACCAATGTCTCTTGGAAGTAATTTTCCAGGCTTTATATGGATATTTCCAGAGACAAAAAACAGAGTACTTTATTCTATTTCAGACAACTATAATTTTATAAAGTTCTTTCTTATAGTGTGAGTCAAAAACTGCCTCTCTGAATCTTCTTGCCATTGGTCACTCTTCTGTTGTCTAAATCATGTAGAATAAGGCATTTTTTCTTATATAATTGTCCTTTAAATGACTTAATAAAGCTATTATATTTTTAATGGCTTTTCTTCTTTAAAATTAAAAATTTTTTCCCTTTCTTTTTCCTTCTTCTCTCCCTCCCTCCCTCCCTCCCTTCCTCCCTCCCTCCCTCCCTCCCTCCCTCCCTCCCTCCCTCCCTCCTTCCCTCCCTTTCCTCCTTCCCTCTTTCCTTCCATTTCTACCCTGTTTTCATGGTGATATGGGGATGGGAATCTTGCTAGGTGCTTTAGCAGTTAGTTAAATAGACTGCTGTGAAAGTCCCAAAACTGGGAAGGTAGGCTAGGCTTTGCAGAGGGGATCACACCAAGTTAGAGAGTGAATGATAGGAAACACAGCTATGTGGGAGGTGTGATGGGGGAGTGGTGTTCTAAGCAGAGAAAATAACATATACGTGGCCTTAGAGGAACCTTTCTGTTTCTCAAAAGACTTCATGTGTGTTGTCCTTCCCATCCTGGTGCTTTCTTTGTCTCTGTTCCAATCTGGCTACACTTTATGACTTTTGATGTGTAGATTAAAAAATAAAAATAAAAAGGGCTCCAGTGAGCACAGAAATAGTTGACCTCATTTCTACACCTCATTTCTACCCCTATTGAGTATAATAAAAACATTGAACTCGGGTTGGATTTTAATAGGGTTGGTTGTTAGGAAGTGAGTTAGGACATTGGACATTAGGGATGGAGAAAATGTAGCGAAGGGCAGGCAGAAGAAGAAGACACTGAAAAGAAAGGGAGGGGGGACAATGGTCCTTAAAAAGATGAAAGGTGTGGAAGAACATGAATAAGGGGACTTTTCTATGGATGAACTTAAGTGGTGTGATAATCAGGGCTTTGAGTTTTCAACTACATAGAAAGGTAGAAATTCTATGGCATTGTTTTGAGTTTTGTTACTTAAAAGTTATTCTGAATTACTGCACCTATGTAAAGAAAAACAGAATGCATTTTCCCCATGATTTTCTCATATTAAAAGTCATTCACATTGGTACATTGCACATCTTCACGGCCTATGTCTTTTATCTTTTTCTCAGTCCTCTGTGATTGCCTTACTTAATCTATTTTTCTAGAATACATTCATGTGATTCATGTGAATATGCAATGGAATCTCTACTTAAAAAAAAAAAAAAACACTGACGCCCAATCCACCCATTTTTTTCTTTGACAATTTTTAAAAATTTTTATTAAACCCTGAATTGTTGTACTATTGTGAGGCAAAATTCAGAGCAAAAATGTATTTTCTGTTACACAAATAAATATGTTTCCTCCTCTCTTTTTGGGTATCTTTCTTAAGAATGTTAAAGTGTTTCCTCTAATGATAAAAGCGCATGAATAGGAACGCATTGTATCTTCTCAGTTATTGAGCACAGCTCTAATGTCCTCCAATTTGAATGAGTGATGTAGTTCTTGGGAATATGGTCATGGTCCCATCTAATTTCAATGCCCATGATGCCTACAGCATTCTCTCCAGATACCCCATCCTGCCCTTTCTTCACGGTCCAGCCTTCTGGATCTTTTGTAAAACTTTACCCTCCACTTGCAACAGTTCCCTGTCTTACGTCCCTGGTTCTGATGATCTCTCTCTAGGTTTTGTTTTGTTCGTTTTTACATTTGATTAGGTCTGTCCCACTTAGGATTTCTGCTTGCATGCCGCTATGTTTGTGTGACTTAGTGAAAGACACCTCTTCTCAGAAGCCAAATTGCAAACAGACCCCACCCATGGACAGGCAAATTAGAGAAGGGGATTTTGGTCCTGGGGAAAGATTTCAACCCCCACTCGAACTTTGGCCGAGTACCCACATCACAGCTGCACAACGCCGTTCAACACCCCTCCTGAAAATCTAGCACTTACATAACTAGTAATGGGTGTTCAGACAATAGTTGCATTTGGTTCAATCTTTGTTTGAATTGGTAAGATACTTTTTAATCATAAAGAGAAAAATACCATTAAGATCTTTCTCCCCCCCTCCCCCCAAAAAGTATAAGAACATCCTTCCAGGATAGCGTCTTTATTTCTGGCCAGATAAAAGCAGGAAACTCAGGAGAGAGGAGGCCACAACTGGGTCATTTAGTGAGCAGGGCTGTCACTGAACTTATGGTCACGGTGGAACCGAACGGTTAGACTATGTTTTTGGCCCAAGTAGGTTATGGAGTAAGAATTTAATTTTTGCAAAAGCTGTTCTCATGCTCGCACAAGCTTGTTTTTATGCATCTCATTTAATTTCATATTTTTTTTGGCTGCGATGTCAAAGTTGTAACATTTCACACGATGGTGTGGTGCCAAGAGGCGATTCTACACATTGGTCATGTGGTGTGTGCTGTTTGGAGCAGCTGTATGACCCTGTCACAGACACTGGAGAAACACTACATCCTTTGGCTGGATTTCCTAAGCTCCTGGAATTTAAAATCTTAGCCAGTAGCCAGGGGCAAGTCATCCATGCTTATTACGTTACTTTTTAATATCTAGAGTTTTGCAAACACTGCCTCATTTTTTAAGTTGGGTCAGTTCTCTAAATTATGCCTTATGCAGTTCAGTATCCACAAAACAGCATCGCAGGAAATCAGGTGCTATTGCCATGCTTCTTACCGTCTGTCGTGTAGTTATCTTTAGTTCCCTCCTTCATTATTCACCATGACTGTGAAGGCCAAGAGACTGCAAGTGTTGCCCGACTGTGTTTATAGTACCCACGACTTCTGAATCAGCTTTTCCTTTCCTCATTGGAGACATCATACTAGGTTATGCCTGGAAACCTATTTTAGTGGAGGAATTATTTAATAGATTGATGTTGGATGAACTAGTGTATCATGACTCTGGGGAATGGACTGATAAGTTTGAGTATTGCTTGAAGGAATAAAAATAAGTTAATTTACTTGAATTCCCTTCTTTCATTTGCCATTTCTGGGAACATGGCAATTCCCCAGCAATTGCTCTCCTTTTGGTAAAAATCATGTAGTGACTGTTTTGAATAGATAAAAATTATATGGGTATGTCCTGAGGAGAGAACAAATCATCCTCAGAGTTCAAATGAATAAACTATTTTATTAACCCTTTGTGAGATTCAAAACACCTTTTTTTTGGTCTTTTTGTGATATCATGGCATATTTACGGACACTTACATTGAATAAAGATGCTTGGAATTAGGAAGGAAAGTTGTCAGTTTGTATGATCAGATCCATGATGATCAAATCTTCACAAAGATATGTTTTGGTCCTGTTAACTTCAATGCCCACAATTACACAACTATAGACAATAACCTTGCTCATAAGATCTAGCATTGTGTAACTGGTAATAGGCAATCAAGCGATAGTTGCATTTATTTCAGTCTTTGACTTGGCAAGATTTCTTTTTTCACCATAAAGAGAAAAATGCCAATAACCACGCTCCCCCCCACCCCAAAGTATAAGATCATCCTGAATTCTAATGTAATTACAGTACTCGAAGAATATCCTTTGTATAAGTTTAATCCTTTCAATGTTATTGAGATTTGTTTTATGACATATATTCCACCCTGGAGAATGTTTTATATGCCCTTAAAAAACATACATTCTGCTATTCTTGGGGGTGTGTGTGATATAAACATCAGTTACGTCAAGATGTTTGGATAATATCATTCAAGTCTTTTATTCCTGCCAAATTCTTTGTCATCATGTACCTGGAAGTGAAAGTGTTGAAGTTTCAAATTATATCTAATATTTCCATTTCTCCTTTCAGTTCTCTCAATTCTTGCCTAATGTGCTTTGAAACTGTCTTATTAAGTTGCATTCACATTCAGAATTTTTGTATCTTCTTAATAAATTGATCTCTTTTTCATTATAAAAATTCATCTTTATCTATAAATCTACTTTGTCTGATATTAATATAACCACACCAGCTTATACCTGATAAACATTTGCATGATATATCGTTTCCCATCCTTTTACTTTTGTATCTGGGGTGTTTTTGTTATTGTAAATAGCATATAGTTGCATTTTGCTTTTTTATTCAATCTCAAAAACTTTTGCCTTTATTTATTTATTTAATGATTTTTTAGAGGCAGGAAGGGGCACAGGGAGAGAAGGAGAAAGAATCTGAGAGATCCTGAGGTCATGACCTGAGCCGAAATCAAGTCAGATGCTTAACCGACTGAGCCACCCATGCATCCTAACTTTTGCCTTTTAATTGAAATGTTTAAACCACTTATATATTTATTCTCTTTAATACTATTTTTAAAAGGAAAGCTTAGTAAACTGATTTTTTTTTTTTTTTGGTGTTCAGCTCTATAAATTTTAACACATTTACAGTATGTATAGCCAACATCAAAATCAGGATACAGACAGTTCCTTCAAACTCCCCGAAGTCCTCAAGCAATTCCTTTTTAGTCATAGCCTCCTTTCATCCCTAAATTCTGGCAACTATGGGTCAGTGCTTTGTTACTATAGATTTGCATTTTCGAGACCTTTATACAAATAAATCATACAGTATGTTAAATTGGAAACATTCCCTTGAGATTCACCAAAGTGGTTGAGTGTATCAATAGTTCAGTGTTTTTATTGCTCGGTAATAATCAGTGGAATTGTGTTGATTTGCCACAATTTGTTTATCCGTTTACCCTTTGAAGGACATTTGTTTGCAGGTTTTGATGATTATGAGTAGAGTTGCTAAAAACCTTCAGCTACAGGTTTTGGTGTGAATATGTTTTTATTACTCCAGGGTAAGTATGTAGGAATGGGATGACTGGTTACTTGGTACTCAGATATTGAAATTTTTAGAAACTTCCAAACTCGTTTCCAGAATGACTATCATTTTGCATCCTCTTGACTCAGGGTTTACATTAGTTTTTTAGTGTGGGGGATTTGAAGGTTAAGTCTCTTCCTTTCTCTCTCTCTCTCTTTCCACTCACATGCACATAGACACATGTTAAATAATAAGTTAAATATTTATTAATAAGTTAAATAACAATACTGTCAACTGTTGTGTATTAATGACATGTCAGGCACAATACTAGGCACAGTTTCACTTAACATATAGGAGAATCAAAAGTCCTGGTCTAATTCTACTCATTAAGAGCCCTTGACTGTGGTAGACATGTGTGAAAACAAACATGAAGAAATTTTTATTGATTTTTATTTCTCCCTACTTTATTCTCTCTATATTGAGACTATGAGTCTGGTTATAATATTCATTATAGGACCCGGCATCTAAGTCTTTCTTAATCCTCACTACATTTGGAGCATATTATTAGCCCCATTTTATAGATGAAGAAATTGGGTTGAAGTTGAAGGATGCACTCAAGTACTTGTAGTCAGATAAATGACAGAACTTAAATCTGTCTTATTCTAATTCTTTTGTAGATAGTCCCCCTTTATATTGTATAGTTTCATCCTTACTCAATTTTTTTTTCCATACAAAATGTGTGGTATTTGGGGCATACTTATAGTGAAACATCTTTTGTTATTTATCTGAAACTCAGCTGGGTGGCCTATATTTTATCTGGCAACCATATTGGTTTTATTTTATCTATTCTATATTTATATAGATAATTTTCTTGAAAAGCTATCCATTTAAGTCTTACTTCCAGTTTTTAAGTGCCATGAAGTGAAAATCACACGTCTGAGATATTTTAACAGTTTCCATTTACATTGCTTTGGAAGGCTAATGAGTTCCAAATTTGAACAAATTGTCACATGTCCAAATCAATTTCTAAATGATTCAAAATATCTTTATCTTTGATTTTTTTCCCCTTCAACATAGATATTATGAATCTTATGTGAAAATTATTTGTAGTCTTTTCAGGAGTTTGAGCAATGGAATATTTTGAAGAGAAATACTACATTAAGACTTTTTCATGACTTACTGACTCCAAAGAAGAACATTGCCAAATTGACTTCATTTATTTAATCTCAGAATTACTCATTTATGTATAAGATGAGGTTATATTGGTAGAACTATAATTGGTGAGCACTTCCTATGTAGTAACTGGAAATATGGATCAAGATCATATTGTGGATGACTTTGTTTCACCTGGAAACAAAAATAGACTTGAATTTATACAAAGTAACTTAAAAAAAGAAAATATTTGATAGGGTCTAGCAATTCATTCCAGACCCCCCCCAAAAAAATAGTGATGGCAGCATCAGTGATGTTTCTAGAGAAGTAAAATAGTTCTGTCTGATACAAATGATTCTACAAATTAAATCTCATTTGTAAATATAGTAGTAGGGATAGAAGAGTTCATATTTTAAAAGTATAGGTAGTAGATACCCCACAGAAGAAGTGACATTCTCATGCATAAATCTTATTTAACTTTGTCTCAGCTGTCCTACACATAATGAACTGCATTCAATTAAAAAAAAAGTGACACACACACAAAACATGGGGAAAAAAAAACCAACAAAATTTTAAGAGATAAATGATCAATAGAACTAGACATAGAGATGATCTAGATGTGTAAACTCAGGGCATTTAAAATAACTGAATAATATGTAACATAATGTAATGGAAAAGGTGAAGAGAATTTATAAAGAGATAGAAAATCTCAGCAGAGAAATGGAAACTATAAGAAGAGTCAAATAGAAATGATAGAAATTTCTCAAAAGAGGATAACAGAGAGGAACAATTCTATGGGCAGACTTATTAGCAAACTCAATACAGCAGAGGAGAAAAAAAAATCGGTGAACTTGAAGATAGTCCAACAGAAATTACTGAAATGGAAACAAAGAGAAAGCACATTAAAAAAGCAGACAAGACAGAGCATTTACAGGGTGTGGGACAATATCAAACTGTTTATGATCCTGTAGTCCAAGAAAAGGAAGAGAGGGGTGATGGGGCAGAAAAATATGTAAAGAGATCATAGCTGAAAATTTCTCCCTTGGTAATAAAAAGCATTAAGCCACACATACAAGGATCTTAGAGAACCCCAACCATGAGGAATAAAAAAATCAGTTTTTACACATTCTGTTCAGACTGTTATTCATTATTAGAAAAGATAAAGATGGGCAGAAAGGGATAAAGATCTGAAAGGTGGAGAATGATACGAACAGTCTCATCTTGTGCAATAATCATACAATACTCTTTTAAGTTGAAGAAACAAGAAATAAATTTATTACTTAAATGTTATAAGAATGAGCCAGAGAGGAACTAAAATATTGTAACATCAGAATTGTATTAAAAGGTGTGGGCCTAAAGAGATTGAATCCTCATCAATCACAACAGGAAGTCCTTAGATAAGTAAATCTGTCTTTATTATTTTTTTAAAGATTTTATTTATTTATTCGACAGAGATAGAGACAGCCAGCGAGAGAGGAAACACAAGCAGGGGGAGTGGGAGAGGAAGAAGCAGGCTCATAGCAGAGGAGCCTGATGTGGGGCTCGATCCCGTAACGCCGGGATCACGCCCTGAGCCTAAGGCAGACGCTTAACCGCAGTGCCACCCAGGCGCCCCTAAATCTGTCTTTAGATGTCTACATTTGATAAACTGAGAAGTAGCACTAGAAATAATTTTTACATATATTAAGTAACCACTGGAGGAAACAGTTGAGTGAGATTAGTTTTGTTAAAGTATAATTTTCAAAAAAGTAAAATGACCACTCTCATTTAACTATAAAATGAAGGTGTGTCAAGTATTTTATTCAACTCATTAATTAAAGGGGGAACTGGAAAGATGCTATTACAAGTTTATAGAATATGTGAGCTACTAAATATTGTTAGGCAATGTCAGAAAGAAATGTAAGGGTAAGGTTGTCGATAAGATACAAAATTGCTTAATGTCCTATAGACAATAAATTGTATCCTTTAGGGATTATGTTTTATACTGAACCAAAATTGGTTACATTCTCTATTAGACAAAATTATACAAGTTAACATGTAGCTTCACTAAGTCTTTGGCTTTTAACATTGGCCTAAAGAGTTGCTTTTGGGGAATTAGTCTAGATATAGGAAAGAGTGTTTAAAAATGTTATTTTAGTCATTTGCATTTAATGCTTTGATAAAAACAAAAATAAATAAAAAATTTGTTTTAAAGTATCAGCTAACATTTATTTGATGCTTGGTATGTGCTAAGCAAAATATTTACAAAACATTTTATATGTATTTCCTGCTTTAATTTTACCACAGTCTTATGAGATAGGTAATTTTCTGCATGTTACATATGAGAAAACAGAGTTACGGGGAAGTTAAGCAACTAGGCCAAGGTTACATATACACCAAGTGTCATTTGCCTAGTCTGTAATATTAACTGTGTTGGAAGGTGATAAAATTCAGAGAACGAGGAGAAGGGGGGTGTTTCAAAATGTGAAGAGAACACATTAGGAAATGGGCATTGTTCTGGAATTTGATAATTCATTAGGAAAATAAACAAAACTCCTTTCTGATTTGGTATTTGGGTTTAGGAGCAAAACCAGGAATGAGAATCGAAGCCGACAGCATCTAAATGCTTCAGGACTCAAACAGTACAACAGAGACTTTTCATTTGAATATCCTTATTTTTCTCTTGCACAGTTTTAGCCTTGTAAGCTCACTCCAGCAGATTAGGTCTTTGAAAGTTAATCATAGTACCTAATTATTAGCATCTTTGGTGAATGACCTTGCTTATTTAACTGTAGTTTTCTCTGCATGATTACTCACGCTACCAAACTATTTTGCTGTTCAGAATTCATTTTTCAATTACAATTTACATATTGTCTTTTGAACATGGAATATCTACTTGTTGCCAAATAGTTTTGTTTTGTACAATGGCTGGTGTCTTAATATAGGTATGCTTGAGAATATATTGTCTGTTTTAAAACAAAGCTAATATTTTTTTTAGTTTTGCAACTCAGAACGCTATGCTAATAGATGAGTCCAGGATATTCTACTGCCTTTGTGTCTTCAGAGTTAATGTTACTGTGTTCCGCTTGAATCACTGCTGCATACAGAAAAGGGAACATCAGTACTAAAAGAGGAGGAAAATAGACCTAGGTCAGTGTGTGTGTGTCTGTGTGTGACTCTACTAGTTTTTGCTGAAACCCACCCTCACTCAACCCCAGAGGATCTGCTTTCCACTTGCCTTCTTCAGCAGCTTATTTCTTTTCTTTCACATCTCACAGGAGAGTGTCAGGGGTGGTGTCTTTCTGCTTCCTTTCACTGCTGTAAATCATAACTTTGGCAATTGTCCACCTGCTCTTTTGGGACTAGACCATTTTCTCTCCCTCCTTGTCGGTGTTGCCCCCTCTCCTCCTGTCATTTGCCCTCACTCAGTGCAAACTGTTGCCCCTGGACCTGCACCTCCTCCCTGATAGCTCTATTCTTTTTTGCTTCTTTAATATCCCTGGAGATAAAAATTCTAACACCCCAAATTATTTATTATTTGGTCTTTCATTGACAATAATCATTTTCTCCATATGATTTTTCTTCCATTCCTGTGGTCACATGCTAGATTTTGTTTTCAATGTGTCTGATGCCTTTTTGTTCCTCAATTTTTCCATTGTTACTTGTTTTGTGTTTTATGGGTACTTTGTATTGTATATCTTCAATTTCTTTGTCATACATTTTACTGTATTTTTTGTTATTCTCTTCCTGTTTTGTTTTTTTTTTCTGGAGACTACAGTTAGCATCTTAATTTATAATAATCGGTTCAAATCATTATCAAATTAATTTCAATAATATACAATATTTTTGTTTCTATATACCTTGTCTTTCAACTTTTATGTTGTTATTGCCACAAATTACATCTTTATACATTGTGTGATTTATACATCGTGTAATTGTACACATCAACTTCAATTTAAAATTGTTGCTTTAGAGGCACCTGTGTGTCTCAGTTGGTTAAGCAACAGCCTGCTGCTCAGGTCATGATCCTGGAATTCCAGGATCAATTTCCGTATCAAGCTCCCTGCTCAGTGGGGAGTCTGCTTCTCCCTCTAACCCTCCCTCCTCTCGTGCTTTCTCTCTCTCTCTCTCTCTCTCTCTCTCTCTCGTTCTTTCAAACAAATAAATAAATGAATAAAAAGAATCTTTAAAAAAATAAAATTGTTGCTTTGTACAGTTCTCTTTTAAATCAGATAAAAAACTGAGTTAAAACAAAAGATACATTTAAACTGTTTTTATCTTTATCTATGTAGTGACATTTCCTAGCATTCTTTATATCTTCATGTGGAATTGAGTTACTGTTTTGGTGTCCTTTCATTTCAACCTGATAATGCTAGTGATGACTTCTCTCAGTTTTTGTTTACCAAGGAATGTCTTAACTTCTCTTTCATTATTGAAGGATAGTTTTGTTGGATATAGAATCCATGTTTGACAGGTTTTTTTTTTTTTCTTTTATCCTTTTAAGTATGTAAGCCCGTTGTCTTTTGGCCTCAATGGTTCCTGATGAAAACTCAGGTGTTAGTCTTATTAGGCATCCCCAATGTGTGACAAGTTATTTTCTTGCTGTTTTCAAGATTGTCTTTGTCTTAGGTTTTCAACAGTTTGATTACAGTGTGCTTGGTGTGGATCTCTGAGGTTTTCCTACTTGGAATTTTTTGAGCTCCTTGGATATGTAGAAAAATGCTTTTCATCAAGTTTTGGAAGTTTTTGGTCATTATTTTTTCCAAAGTATTTCTCCTGCTTCCTTCTCTTTCTCCAATCCTTCTAGGAGTCCCATGATATATATGTTGTTGCCCTGGATGGTGTCCCACCAGTCTTCTAGGCTCTGTTCATTTCTTTTAATTTCTACTTTTTGTTCCTCAGAGTGGATAATCTCATAATCTCAACTGATTTACTTTAAAGTTTATTAATGCTTTCTTCTGTTATCTCAAATCTGCTATCGAGTCCCTCTAGTGAATTTCTAAATTTCAGTTATTATATTTTCAGCCCCTTAGTTTTTATTTAGTTCTTTTTTTTATCATTTCTATATTTAAATTGATGTTCTCTATTTGGTAAGGCCTATTCTCACACTTTCTTTAGTTCTTTAGACATGGTTTTCTGCAACACACTGAACATAATTAGAATAGCTGATTGAAAGTCTTAGTGTATTGTCTGGGTTTCCTCAGGCACTTTCTATTGATGTGTGTGTGTGTGTGTGTGTGTGTGTGTGTGTGCGCGCGCCATACCTTCTTGTTTCTTTGCATGCCTTGTAATCTTTTGTTGAAAACCAGACATTTTTATATTATAATGAGGCAACTGTGGAAATCAAATTTTCAACTCTCCCCAGATTTATTGTTGTTACTTTTTATTATAGTTGTTATTTGGTGACTTTTGTAAACTAATTTTGTAAATTCTATGTTCTTTGTTGTATTTGACCCTGAAAGTCTCTTCTAAAGTCTGTGTTCTGTTAGCTAGTTCTTTTACAGAGAGTTCCTTAAATTGCTATAGCCAAAAGCAAATAAGCAAAAAAATCTCCCTGTCTTTGCAATTTGACTCTGGGTTGGGAAATTCCTTCTCACCTTTAATGCTTAACTAGACTGTTTTAATTCTGCCTTGGCATTTATTTCCTACTTCTGCAGAGCCTCAAGGTCAGCAGAAAGTGAGAGCTTAAGACCTTATGAGATCTTTTCTGAGCATATCCACAGGTCTGAGCATGTGTGTGGACTTCTGTATTCCCAAGAGTATGTTGGAACTTTTCAAAGCCCCTTTGTACATTTCATTCCCCAGCCTTTCCCTTCAAGCTCCTTGGCTAGTCCATGATGGTCCTTGACAGTCCCAATTGTCACCTATTGCTTTGGGCAGCAGAGTCCAAAATATGGGCCTGCAAATGTTTTTTGAAATGTCCCCAGGAAGCAACTTTAACACTGGGTCAGTTTCAAATTAGGCAAAGTAAATCAAATTTTTTAAGCTGGTTCTCCGGGGAGCCACTAGAAAGGTTTAAGGAAATAATTATAATTCTTTGCGAATGAGATCCATTCTTCTCCCTCTCGTATTGGGAATGCAGACTGTTATTTGCATGGCTTTACCACTGAACAGAGGAGAGGGGAATGAGAATGGGGCAAGTTAAAATGCCACAAATTTCACTATTTTTACTGAAAACCAGCTGTTTTCCTTGAATAGATGCTATTCATGTTGCTACAGGTCCCAGTGTTCCAAATAAGTTGATTCTGACAGTGTTTGTGCTTTTTTATGGAGTAGTAGAATTTGGAACTTCTTCTTCTGCCCTTTTTCACTGACATCACTCCACATGCAAGATTTTTGATGTTATCACTAACTGCTCCATTTCTGAAAATTATGCTGTTGGGAGGGAAGCAAGCCAAATTACTGGAAACTCAACATACCAACAAACAATTTGAGGAACTCACAAATCTCCCACTTGTTCAAAATATTTTTCAAGAAATCATTTTTTTTGAAGATGATAAATAGGTTATCTAAAGAATATATTTGATGTACTCTTTCTTATCATCATTTTAAATGTTAAATGTTGTTTTGTCCTTTCATTAATATGTACTTTATGAATGTATTCATGTATGTTTATTTTTTAAATATTTTCAATGACAGTGTAACCAAAATATAATCCATATGGGAACTTTTTAGTTTACATTAATTACTTTTTAATCTCTCTCAAAGTCATTTTTGGTTTCACTTATTTCAAAATTTGGAAGATTCACAGAACGTTTTCAGGTTGACCAATTTGCCAAATTATAAATTCATAATCACCAAAATTTGCTTTAAGTGTTTCAAAGTTTTACAGATATTTAGCTCAGATAGAGTGGTTTTGACAGCCTTTTAATGTATTAGCAAAACTTTAATCAGTAAGTTTTCATTATGTATTCAAAATATCTTTTAAGCATTATTTAATTTGGCCATATCCATGTCCTAGCTCTCTCTGCTTCTGCACCTACAGGAATATGCAGCAGAGAGAGGGATTCTTTGGTACAGCAAGTATTTTAAGAGAAATAAGGTAAAAGGGGTAGAAGTCATAGGGGTAAGTTGAACAGAGCAAACAGAGAAGACCCTCCAAGGAGATGCATGTTAATGGAGGCTTAGAAGATATGAGGAAGAGGTGGTCATGCAAAGTGTTTGGAGAACTACCTTCTATTAGAAGGAATAGCATATTGTGTTTTCAAAGACCTAAAGCAGGAAAGATCCTGGTGTTTTTTGTAAGATGAGAAGACCAGTGATTGCTACATAATGCTTTGCATATGCAAATACTACATATGTCTCATTGCATGCAACTATACATACAATTACAGTTGATTCTTGTTATTTAAGGATCCTGTATTTGTTAATTTCCCTACTTACTGAAATTTATTTGTTCTGTCAAGTAATACTCATGGCACTTTCATGGTCATTCATAGACGTGCACAGAGTAGTGAAAGTTGAGTTGCCTAAGGTGCACATCTCCAGCTGAGGTCAAAGTGACACCCTTCCTTTTTATTTCATCTCTCCTGTGGTAAATAAGTGTCCTTTTTGTGATCTATTTAGTGTTACATTTGAGGTTTTTTTTTTTCATTTTTATGCTTTTTGTTGAAAGATTTTGCTGTTTAAAATGGTTCCTCAAGTGTAGCTTTGAAGTACTGTCTAGTGTTCTAAGTACAAGAAGGCTGTGTTATGTCTTATGGAGAAAATATGTGTGTTCGATAACTTTCATTCAGGCATGAGTTATAGTGCTATTGACCATGAATTCAATTTTAATGAATCAATACATTGTAAATGAGGTGTCTTTAAACAGAAACACACATCAAACAAGGTTACGCACTGATCAATTGATCAAAATGTGACCAGAGGCTTACAGGAACCTAACCCTATATTTCCTCTCAGAGCAATGATTTAGTTTTTGCTAGTTTGGCGTTTCTAGAAACTTTATAGAGTATGGCTACTGTAGATGAGAAGATTCGATTTTACTATAGCACATGTTGATGCTTTTACAACTACTCAGAAAGATAGGAGCTTTATTTGTCTATCTGCTCCCAGTCTCTAACATTGTACCTGCCCCAGAGGTGGTGTTCGATAAGTATTTATTTTAGTGCACAAAAGAATGGACCATCACTGCACATCATATTCAATCATTTGTACTGTGTTTGCTTTGCATACTGCTAATCCAATTCGGTTTTTATCCTAGAACAATACTTCAGCAACCCTACAATACGGAAACTGATTTAGCTTCGTTGCCTCATTGAAAAATGAGCGCATTTATGGATTTTTAAATCAAGGCTATTACCAAAGTTTTGATGTCTGCTGTATAATCCAACATGCTTTTGATTGTTACAAAAGTACCTTCTCTAACTAAAAGCGATAGGCTTGAAACTACACTGGATACATGTTGGTGTGCGTAGAGTGGAAGGGGCACTTCTGAAACAGGTAGCACAAGGGAATAAATCATGATCTCATGTCTTTTTAGCCAATATTTTCTCTCAACGTTTATCAATCACTCAAAAGATTATATACACCTCAGAGTGTTTTGCTGAATTGTTAACAGGAAAGATTTATATACGTTTTAGACTGATGATAAGTTGAAGCTAATTAAATTGAGGATTCAACTGAAGTGACCCGCTAGTGATTTGTTTTTGTGGCTTTTGTTTTACATTTGTGAAAATGTGCCATTGATCATATGTCATAAACTGAGTTATCATTAACTAAGTATATATCTTTCACATTCTTATTTTCATCTATACCTCAGAGAGTTTTATGTGGGACTTCCTTTTTCACACCTGGAATTACAAAGATAGATGAACTTGTCGGGCTCAGAGTAGTGGGGGGGGGGGCAAGTTCCCTCAATTATTTTATCACAGGAAAATTGTAAGGCAATCTCACTGTGTTTAAGGGTCTCTAATTTTCTTTTCAAGGAAGAGACTTTGCCAGTCTAATCCAAATTTACAAGGAAAATGTAAGGTCTTATTTTAACATTATCTTGTCACAAGTGATTTACCAATTTGGCCATATTTGAAGTGAAACAATTTGTAATGCTGGTCTCTAAAGTCTGAAGAAAATTTAGTATAAGAAAAGCTTTGACTTCTTTTGAAAAGTAAATATTTTTCTACAAAATAGCTGAGAGAGGCTAATTAATATATTAATTAGCCTTTCCCTGAATTTCATGCAAATATTGGCAAGACAGTATTCACGCTGAGAGTAACTATGATATAAATATTAAGGTTGAACCATGTGAACTGCTAATATTTGAGCATTTTTGATATACAAAATGGCAATGTCATGTGATTCCACTTAATATGATACCACTTTCTAAACAATCAGTATTGTTACGTTTTATCTATTTTGGATATTGACAACAAATGTTTGAAGACATCAGTGAGATATCTAGAGGAACTGCCTGTTAATTTGTGGCTATTTAAAATATTGATTATTACTGAAATAACCACAATTGCTAACAAAGAGCTTAAGGTATCGCCTTCCTAAACATTTTGAGTTTTCACTATATGGCAGGCGTTTGAATAACTGCTTCTGGACTATCTCATGCACATTAAGAGAAAGCAGACTAAAATTCACTTTCTCAAGTTAGAGTCAAAAGGGAAATTCACTACTCAATATTCCAAAGTTCTAAGAAGCTAAACTAGTCATCTTTAAGATAAGCTGCTACTCTAATTATCCCTATCATATTTCTACCTGAGAAAATTTATTGTGTTTTCACTATGCATGTCGTAAAAAATATATTGTAGAGATACCTGGCTAAAAGTGTAGTAGGAGACTAAATTTGCAACGGAAACTCCTAAATAGAAGGTGCAGAGAGTATTTCACAATTTTTTTTCTAATTAAATTCCTTCGTAAGTTTGAATTTGGAATATAATGCACTTGCAGTCAGGCAGATTTCAAATTTAGCTGCTTTAGGAATTATTCATTCTATTCCACTTTGTTAAAGTATCGTTTATTGTATACTTTAAAGGATATTTTCAATAACTTGATTCCATTGACTCATATTTTTATGTATTTACAAATCAAAATAGTTGTAATCAACATAATTACCATATGTCTTCTATATAAATGTATTTCTAAGTGTTACAGGATAACTGTATTTTATGTCTTTATATCCTACTGTTTTATATTGGAAAATTTCATGTTGAAAGTATGTTGTTTTATGCACAGTAGGAAGTAAAACTGCTTTCGTTCACCGATAAAACTTCCTCTGGAAAAGCAGTAAAGAAACATATTTTCAGAAACTTTCAAGGCATATATTCGTGGTTTGTGTTCAACAACTGGAAAATGATTTATAAATGATAATGTTACTTAATATCTTGCAGGCGGGATCTTCAAACTTAGAGAAATAAACCATCTGATTTGGTACCCACAGTTTTTTAGTTTCCAAAAAGTGAGACAAGGTATACTAAAAATATATAATTTATAACTTTATTGTAATTACTTTACCTTTCCAAGTCTGTGTCTTCTAGTGATTCCTGTTTCATTAATATTATAATAATTAGCTCCCATGCAGAATTCAAGTCTCTAGAAACCTCATTTTCTGGAATTCCACTGAGAATCTAAACATTAACAAACAAGACCTCTGATAGCCATGTTAGAGGCTCTAAATTCCATACACCCCAAACCCATGTATTTTGTACAGGGGCTATTTCAGACCTGCACTCAGACCTGATAGATATACATTTTAGCCTCAAGTTTAATAACTTGGTTATTTATTTTCCAAGACAACAAAAAATTAGAAATAATCTTGGAAGTGGAAACAGGAACAAGACACAATGAAAGCCGTGATAGTGGATCTGAGAAATAGTATAGGGAAATGCAAATCAAAGCACAAACCAGGGTAATCCTCTCACAAACCAGACCAAACAATAGCAACAACAGCAAAAGAAACAATACCAACAACAAGAACCACAGAAATGTAATTTAGGATCCTTTAGTTCAGGGGAAAACTTCTGTCCTTTAATCAGTTTCTGCAAGTATCGCACTATAATAACTGCTGTTTATAATTATGATATAAGATGTTAAACATGATTTAAATCAAGTTCAAATGAATTCATATATTCCAACTGTTTTGCCAATTTATTATTAGAATAATATAACAGGAACTCTGGAATTCTTAATTATCCAAAATTTTATGAGAACTTCCTATAATCATGAAATCACCTTACACTGCTCATTAATGTGACACATAAAGGGGGGCCAAAAATAGAAAAGGAATCATCATCTATCGAGTGTCTACTCTGGGCCAGTACTCTGCTAGACTAAAATATATTTATTTAATAAAAATATTTTCTTCCCAATTAGTCCAGGAAACTTGCAAAAGAAAATTAGAGGGTAAACTGGAGACACATATCATGGAATATACTCTCAAAGGGTCTTGAACAGTAGGCATTCCAGCAACTCTCACCAGGCAGGAGCAGTGAGCGGATTACGTGAAACTTACCAGAATGTCACATCTGAGCGTCATGGCAAGCTCATGTTGGGTCCAGCCTGGGATAATATGCTGGAAAGGCTCAATTTATGAAGGAAGGAAGGGGTCTTCAATGAAGCAGAAATGTGCATTATACAGCTTGTTAACTAGACTGTCACTAAGTACCCAACTAACTTATAGTTTCAAGTAAAGGGGAATCTTCCAATGCAGTTCTGTTGAATGTTAAGTGTAACGAGGAAAAGTGTAAAGTCTTCCCCCATAATTATATATACTGCATTTTATTGTGAGTGTCCAAGATGCAGACGAAAAGGGAATAGCAATTATAACTACTTTTGTTTGGCCCTTTCTGGATATCAAGCACTGTGCTAAGCACTTTAAGCTCATGACTTGATTTTACCCATAAAGTAAGGGGTAAAATTTTATCTCCATTTTACAAATAAAGAAGCAAAAGAATAGAGAGATTACATAGCTTTTCCAAAGATGGAGTAGAGTGGGCAGTGTGACTCTAGACCCCATGCTGTTAAGAGCATCCTCAATTTATTTGGCCAGTGGCATTTTATTCACATAAAAATCACTAACATTTCTAAGAGTAACTGTGTGTGGAAAGACATTTAAGAACCGTTGGGCTAACTTGTGAACAAGTCCGGATGAGAAACCGCACTGCTCATCTTTGTGTTTCTAGTGCCGTAAGTAGTACTTAGCACAAAGTAGTTAATTAAAATCTAGCCAGAATCTGGCCACTAGACCTATGTCTTTCAACATGTGACGTAATGACATTTGTCGCAAATACAAGATGATTTAGCTCTTGACATTGAACTGTACCTGCTGTTAAGGGAAAAAAATTACAATTTTTTTTAAATGAAGAAAAAAAACTAAAGCGTTTCAACATGGTACTAAAGCTAATAAAAACATGTCCAAGATTTCCAATGGTCACACCTAAGGCATGATATTTTTAGTATTTTGAAACATGATTTGTAAAAGCCAAGGATAACAAGATCGATAAAATATATTGGCCTGGGGTACCAGTGTTCCAGTAGCATCATGTCGCTGTTAGGCTAGGCTGGGCCTATATAGCAGTGTGAAAGTTTCCTTGAAACTCCCATGACTTCAGATGATAAATATTTATTTCTTGTTCTCACACCTGCCCATTGTGGACATTCAAGGCTCTGCCTCACATGGCCCCACAGGAATCAAATCTGAGAGGTTCTACCATCCTCTAGCTGCCTCATCTGGAACATACAACCTTTCTGGTCACTACAGCAGAGAAGAGGACAGGCTGGATACTCCCACACAGGCTTCTCACTGTCTCAGCTTGGAAGGGATGTACGTCAGTGTCACCTTCATTTTACTGGCTGGAAAGAGTCACACGCTTCTATGTAACTGCAGGAAGACTGGGAAATGTGAGAATAATTGGTGGGCGTTTTTGGTTAGTTCGTGTAACACCCTCTGCTTCAGGCGTGTGCCCATGTATTGATAAAATTTTCACTCATCTAAAAGCTAAATTGAGGTCATATGCCTGGTCATAATTTAGAACCATATCCAAATGTTGTGACAGAATATGAAGTAATAGTTTTCCAGAGCCAAATACAACCAGCGAGTAGATAAGGAATATGTGCCTATCCCAAGTTAAGACGGTCCTCCAGCATTTGAGAAATAGTCATACATCTATCAACAAACGGAATTTTGAAAATACTCTTTAGTAAGACGTTGTTCTGTTATTCCTGGGTCCACGTCTACCTAATGAAGCAAAAATATCTGATGGAGACACAAAATATTTTGCAGCTGTCTCACAGATATGAAAGAGTTATTAGCAGTAATTGCAAATTAAATGTTATTTAAGTTTTTCTAAATTGTTTTATAATTCTTTGGCCTGGGAACCAAATCTGTGGATCACAGATGTCAAAATTTTGAGAAACAGTTCTAGAAACAGTGTGGTTAAGCTCCAGAGGGTCCTCAAAGCACTTAAATTAATTATATATGAGATTTTTGTGTGAATGGGCATGCTTTCTGGGAAGAGTCATTAATTTCTGAGAGAATTAAAGAACATCACTGACTTTAATCAACATTTAAGTATTAAATGAATAAATGAATACACACAGGTGTTATTTAATTAAGAATTACATAAAATGTGAATTATACAAGATTAAACAATATTTTGGAGCTATTCAGGTTGCAAAGGACCACTCAGAGTGTCTTAGTACAGCAGTGTACTTGTACAAGAGGGTTTTTCTCAGTGAGTTTTGTCCTCTGAAACAAAGAAGAAGAGCAGGACCCCGCTGGATTTGAGTACTATGCGAAGAAAGGAAGCAGGTGAAATTGACAAGGAGCAAAATGGTTAAGATATTTACAAGTTTAAAACATTGCAATGTCCCCGAGTGTGTTATTTATATCCAGTATACAAAGGAGAAAGTACTAAAAAGACTTTGGAGACCCTGAGCACCAAATCAATGAGAAAGGAAGACGCCTGCTCTTCTTACTTACATTTAGTATGGAGCAGGTCTGGAAAGCATTTCTTTGGCAGTATTTTAAAGAAATGATCAGAAGGCACTTAGTGTTGAATGAATAGTTTTAAAGTCTTCAGGAAACCTTAGATAAAGGGATTAGCTGGAGCTAGGAGTTAGAACACAGCTTTCTCATGGAATCAAGCACCTGGGCTTAAACTTTGCAATTTAAGTTTGAGGACTTTTCGGCCCCTTTCACCCTGGTTGTCACAGGCTGAAGAAAACGGTCTGGGCATTCAGGTACCCTGTTATTACCCCACATGAATTTGGGTCTAATATCCTAAGATATTAGGAACAAATGGTAATTTCAGAAGAACAGCCAACACATCAGTCACGTTTCCATTAAAAGAGCCTTATTTATTCTATTTGTATTGCATAGGCATATTGTCCAGGTGGATACTGGCTGTAGTTTAGATTGATTAGTTCACAGGTATCAAAACACTTTGAAGATGAACTCCCAATTTCTTACAGTGTTAGTCAACTATTTTTCTCAGTGTATCCTTTTCTGTTGTTTCCCCCAGTAGAGGTTACTTAAGAACAATCTTGATAAATATTCAACTTGATAAATATCCATTCAATATTCAATGGGAAGTGTTTTAAATGGTATGGCAAAGGCATATTGGGGTTTTGAAGAACATGGGGAAGGAAGTGAATTCAGAAGAAAAAGAGAGGAGAAAAGATTTTATAAAGGAAAGATATCTGGAGCATTTTGGAAGAAAAGCAAGATCTGGAAGGTAAAGATAAATAGTGAAAGCAAGGGAATTACAAATAGAATAGCGAAGTGTGAGACAACCGGATGTGTTCCATGAATGGTAGAAATTTCAGAGTCCTGTTAATGTATGCAGTGTATATGGGGTGGAGACACCGGAATGAAAACTGAGTTCATCTACCAATGTCATCTGGCAGAGCCAGATCATAAAGTCAGAGTGCCCTGAATGGCATGAGATAATCGTATTCAGGCCCTCGAACTATTCTGCTGGGCTAAATGGAAAGGGTGGAAGGGATGGGAGAAGAAAGGGGGCAAGAGGAAGGCTAAGGAGACTTTCCAGTGGTCTGAGGTTGAAGCTGATGGAGAGGAGAGGAGGGGTTTAGAGATGCTAAGTGGGGAAGGAGGCAGGACTTTGTGATCTATGTGAAGTGGATGATGAGAGAAAGGCAAGAAAATTGAATGACTTCCAGATTTCTGTCTTAGGTGATTGGGTTTCATTAACTGAGACAGAGAATGTAATCTGGCAAATAACATGTTTTAGAAGCATCTGACAAATTCTTTTTCATTATGAATACAATATAGCACATGCCAGACTGTAAATTATATCCGACATATTCTGTAACATGGAAATACTGTTAAGCTTTTTCTGGGTAAAAATATGAAATCTATAACTGAACATCCATGAACAAATTGTTTCAATATGGGAGTCTTGACAGACCCATCCTCTCGAAAGGCTCTGGTATAACAAGTGCTGCCGTGTATTTCGTAAGAGGAACAAAGACCTCTGTTTCATTAAGAAACTTCAGAAAATAATTTTGAATTAAAAAGTGTCCTTTCAGCTCTTGCCAATTGAGGGGTAGAGGGCAAAGTGATTTTCTGCCCCTCCTATTGCTTAGAATTTTTCTAGCTCTTCTCTGTGCCTGTGGATCAATAGGAATCACCACTGGTGAATATGTTTAGTCCTGTTAAGGTCACCAGTTTTTCAAGACAATTTCAGTTTGACCTTCTTATTAATTCATTTATTCTTTCGTCATTAGAGGTGGGATAACTAACTTTGCTGTTTCGGCCCTCAAGAGATTTTGGGGTGGTCCTTAGATAGAGTGATATTATGATAACGTTATCTCCATTTTCAATTGTTAGCAAGAGAGTGATGCAAGGGCTGGCGGTGTTGTGGTGTGACCGTAGTGGTCTGGCAGGCACATGCATCCTTCGCTGAGGATCTTGCTCTGAGCTGATATATCCCTTGGGTCTTCCTCCTTTCTATACTCGGCATTTTCCAGGACTCTTTCTGCATCCCTGCTTCTGGTTCTGCTGTAATTTCAAGAATTTGGCACTTGAAGCTAAAAAAAATTAGTGTTGTGAGGTAGGATCAGGCAATTAACACTAAACACCAAATTTGTATTCCAGCTCTGATCATGAACCACTGGAATATAAATTAAAGGAGGATTTGGAGGGAAAAAATCTACAGATGTTTGTCTTGATTCTAGCTACCTTTTCTTAGAGCGTCTGCTTTTCTTTTATGTTTTTGCAGATATAAAAAACAAGATATTCAAATTAATAACATTCATTATTTAAAATTAGCAGTAGTTTAACATGGCATATATATGCTTTATTTTTTCAAATAATTCACAAGTGAGATGAGGAACTAAGGCGATAAATGACTGATGCCAGGATTTCTTTTCCAGTGATATAATTTCCTCTGCAGAATTTTCTTATTAAAATAAACAATGGAATCATACGGCTGTGGTCCATGTCTTTCAATTTAAATTTCCTAAGTGTGTAGGAATATAGTTCAATTAAACAGTACATTTTTTATTGTCCCTTAATCTTCTTTTCATAAGTTTGATTATGACTAATCTGTGCAATTGTAAATTGTTCAAATGTAATGTATTTTGGAATTTTTCAGAAAAGTTCCAGAAGGTCAAGGTAAAGTAACGAAAAGATTAAATCTGATCAGATCACACAGTGCCTTCAAAAAAATATACTCATTAGCGTTTTTACACCCTATAGCCTAATCTTTATTCTACCTATTGTAAACTCCATTGGCTCTTGCTTTTGTTTTGTTATTGATTTATATTGAAATTCCCTTTTCGGAACTAAAGGAGATGATATCTCCATAGTGTCTATTGAGGACTGCGGGATCCAGGCATACCAAATAAATGTTTGCTGATGGAGATGAGTCCTTCCCCCAGCCATGGTTAGCTTGAAAGGCTTTTGAAGTAGGAGTCAGGAGACGAGTTCTACTCTTAGAACTGTAATTTACGTTCTATGTCACTGAGAAAATCACTTCAGCTCTCAAAGATCAGCTACTAGTTTGATCCCATCACCAACATCCATGACTGATTCTAGTGGCCGTGTATATTTCTTTACTGTGCGGTGAGGTCATTGAACCTCTCCCTCTTCAGACTGCTCATGATGCTTTCACACCTGATGTATCTCCCTGCTAAGAAGGAGGGAAGCACAGCCCACTTGATGGTCATAGGTCTGATGGTCAATATTCCTCCTGGGTGGCCTTGGCAAGGCATAATGATGTCTTTTTTTCTTCTCTCCCTCTCTCTTTTTCTTTATTTCTGTAGCTTGGGAACCTAGTAGTCTCCTTCACCCAGCTTCCCACACCAGGATGCACCATGAGCTTCCAGCTTCTAGCAAAATCTAATAAATGTCTTATTTCTAGCCTGTGGGGGCACTTCAGTATGCATCCTTTAGTAATAAATCAATGATGGCTAGTGGCTTGGTGATCTACTGGTTCTAGGCAATGTATTTATATTTTGAGTTTTAGGAAATAATAAACTCAAGGGAATGTCAAGAAAAGTTCTGTTTGTCCCTGACAGGTGAGTATTAGTGAGTATACATAAACCCCAACAAAAAGGAATATCCACTGAAAACAACTTAGATGGAGAAACACTGTAGGAGCCTTAGGGAGTCTTCCCATTTACCTGACTTCATTCTTAAGCTTCATGCCTGATTGAATCTATGAAGACCATTAGGGTGTAACTGGATGTTTTGTCATTAGAGTACCTATGAGAGTAGAAGGTAGTCAATTCGAATTGCTTTCTTTGGTTCACACACAATTTGAAGTTTTAAAATACCAGTTTAAAACACCGTGATTTCAAAAACCCCTGAGTATGCTTTAGGGTTTCACTCACTGATAAGCTTAAAAATTGATTTTTAATTTCTTTATTTTTGTATTAGTGTGTTAATCCCAACTTTCAGACCTTCAACTCCCAGAGGCTCCCTTAGGAAACAGGACTCCTCTTAGGCCCTGCACAGTCACGAATGTCCCTCTTGGAGAAGTGAGGTGCTGCAGGCTGTAAATCACGCAGGCCTGCCCGGAATTTGGGGCTGGATGGGATTGGACTAGCCTCTGGCTACAGGCATGAACAAACTAAAAATAAGATTTGAGTTCCTTATAAGAGACAGAGGTAGGAGGGACGCCTGGGTGGCTCAGTCAGTTAAGCATCTGCCTTCGGCTCAGGTCAGGATCCCAGGATCTTAGGATCGAGTCCTGGATCAAGCTCCCTGCTCAGTGGAGAACCTGCTTCTCCCTCTGCCTACCACTCCCTCTGCTTGTGCTCCCACTCTCTCTCTCTCTCTGACAAATAAATAAATAAAGTCTTAAAAAAAAAAGAGGTAGAAGTTTAGCATCAGAAAATCTGTTCACTAATTATGGAGCAAGAATTGGATCCATAGTGCAGGTTGACCATCAAGGTAAATGAGAAAAAATGAAGGAGGTGGAATGTCAGCCATGGAACAAAAGGAAGAGAACTTCCGAGGAGCATCTGCAGTGAGTCCCTGGCAAGGAGATGGCTGCTAAAGGCACGGAGCACGGTCAGAGACTTCCACATTCAGCAGATACTTATTTTATCTTTACTTTGATTTTCCCCATTAAATACAACTCGTGTATTACTAAAGAAATGGAAAATGCAGAAAATGGAAAGAAATGTAAAAATGTGATATGAGAGTAAAGGAAAAGGGTGTGAGCTTCGATATGGGAATGTTTGCATAACCATGCAAGTTCAGATCTCCGAGCCCAGCCGCTGTGCTTCTGGTCCAGTTGGGAATTTCTTTAAATGGGGGAAGTTGAGAAAGGAAAAGAAAAGTACAGGGTTGGAGAAGCTGTGGGTATGCGACTGGGCAACCGCTCTTGTGTGCCCTTGTGTATGAGCTTGTTTTTAGAGCGTACTGTTTGGGAATTGAGAACAAGTAGAACTGTCCATTATAGAAGGAGGGCTCATTGTCTACAACACTGAGGTTTTCAGAATTTTGAAGAAACAACCTGGGTTAATATGACAGACTGTCTCTTTCTATAAAGAATACAACATGCCGTCTTACAGTTTTTTTTGGACTGAGGTCCACGGAAGCTAGAAGATTTCCTTCGGTGTACCATGTGCTTTTTGAGAGAGGGGTGTAGACCAGATGCCACTTCTGTCAGTTTTAGGTACAGTTTGTACTGGGACTCTTTTTATTTCCTACACAGAGCTTTAGTTCTTCTCTAAAACTCCACCCTGGTCTTCCTCCAGCCACAGGACTCTGTTGACCCATTCATTTTTGTATTCCCACGAAGTCCCAAATTACTCTTCTTCCATGAGCATTGCTGTAGTTTCAGTGTCCTCAAGCTCACCTTTCACACAGACAATTATACATACTCAGAAATAGATGTTATTTGTGAATGTGATTTTTTAAAACAAAAACGTAGCAAAGAGAATAAGAAGACTAGATAGTTATGGCTAGGAGTGTTGAACTTCCATGACATTGTCTCTCTCCTTCTCTCTCTCTCTCTCTCTCACCACTGGTCACCACTTCTAAGGACGAGTGGGGCATCTCAGATATACCATTGTGGTGTCCAGGGCACTGAAGACCTGCCTTAAGCCACACCTTCTCTCCACCGGACATCCACCCATTTAACACCTCTGCTAGGTTCTAGAATGCAGTGATACACACATCAGACACATAGTCACTCCCTGTCCTCGTAGGATCTGGTGGGAGTAGGTAGTAAGATTTCATGAAATCACCACACAAATATAAAATTCAAGCCATTCTGAATGATAAGAGGAAAAAGTACAGTGAGCTATGATATTTGTGTCGATGTTGCAAAAGCAATTCCTCCACACATGACACCTAAGGCAGGAAGTGAATCAGCCCCACTTAACTGGGCTGGATTTGATATTTTGAATCATAAAAAAAAACTGCAGTAAATAATAAGTGAAGATTAATTTGCTTGTGATCCTTATATCTCTAGCCTGTTACCTAACAACTTTATAACTTTCTTTCAGTTTCTATAAAAATCACTCTCTGCAAAAATAGGTGGAATTTTTATTACTAATCATCTAGTATTTACCTGAGTTACATATATTCTCAATTTACTTGCCTTGGGGAAATCTCACACATCCCCTGAAAAATATCGTCTGGCATATAAATGGAGACCTTTTATGTTCAAAACCAGGAGACTGAATGTTCAGTCATAACCTCATAATCATGATAGGTACACAGTGTATTTGGTACATAGTAAAAGGAGTCATTGAACATTTCACTTTTGATAAATGTGTTTCTCAGTTCCTATGGTCTGGTCACGCTTGTGGTAGGACAACCCTGCAACGTGAGCCAAACCATGCCCTCAAATTACATACTGAAATTCTCTAAAATTCAACTGTAGCTATTTATATGTTGCCTGATCACTATTACTATAGCAAAATATCTTTTTAGTTAATGGGAGTTTTTTATAGGGTTGAGTTTGTCTGCAAGAACTATTTTATATGTATATATAAATACTATATATATAATATAGTATTTAGTATATCATTATATGTTATGTGAAAAAATTTATATGAAAAACATAAATATTCAAGAAAGCACATTTTGGATTATTAATTTTTATTACTTTCTTTACTGGCTGATATCTAGTATATAACTACTAGCTTTTATTAGTTATGTAATAACTAATTTTTTCAGACAGAAAGAAAACAAGAAAGGGCAACTTAAAAGATAAAGGACACACTCAAGTTCATTTTTAGAACTAGGCAAAGTATGGTATTTTCCTGGGCAGCTTTTCTTTGTGCCTTTGTCAATTAATTCCATCTGTATTTCTATATGAGAGCATGTATTTTTACTCCCTTGTTATTAGAAAACACCCCTTTTTGGAATCTAATACCAATTTTAGTTTTATTGCCACTTTTGATTTTAACCTTGGTTCTCTCCCTAACTATGCTCTTAGAAGAATCCTATTCTCTCTGAATTTCAAACTTTTCATCTAAAAATGAGAATAATAATGTCTTCATTGAATACTTCAAATGGTTACTCTAAAGAGCAAAAAAATGATATTTGTCAAGCAACTTTGTGATCTATGATATCCAAGGCAAATACATTATTTATTTCCTTTCTTCTACTTCCAATGGAAAAACTGTCCTATGGTTGAAAACTACTTACAATAAGATGTTGTTCTTAAGATCAGTCATTCTCAACTTCAGGCTGAGTTTAGAAGGTCTGGACCGGGGTGGGAAGAGATTGAGGAAATGTTTTCAATATGAACAATGCTAGAATAAGTTGTTCTAATAAATCACCGAAAATTTATTAGGATACTCTTCCATGTCATGAATTAAAGTTTTCCTTCTTTGAAGAATTGGTTCTGATTTTGATTTCTGGGCACAACTCTCCATACTTTCTTGTTATTTCCTAAATGATGACATTTTATTCCGTTACATATTGTCTCGCTAGATTTCCCTATCATTCGACGCTATCCTAAGACCTCTTTGTATCTTATTTTAGTCAGTTAGTAAAAATGAGTGGTCTTCTGGATTCTAGGTCACTTTTGAAATTGATAAGCATATCAACTATATTTTTATTGCATTTTCTTTTCCTTTTCTTCTTTTTAAAAGATTTTTTAAAATTTATTTGACAGAGAGAGAAAGAGAGAGAGAGAGTGAGCAGCAGAGGGAGAGGGAGAAGCAGACTTCCCTCTCTGAGCAGGGAGCCCGATGTGAACTCGATCCCTGGACCGTGGAGCCATGACCTGAGCAGAAGGCTGACGCTTAACTGACTGAGTCACCCAGGTGCCTTATTGCATTTTCGTAGGAGATTACATGCATGCTAGTATATGCTAGGCTCTGTGCTATGTCTTGGGGAGAATGTAAAGATAAGTCAAAATCATGGCACTTGACCACCATTTAGATTTCTTACAATCTACTGGCAAGGGAGAGATAATATATTGTAGTACTTCAGAGAAAATAGTGATTTTATATGAAACAAAGCCAAAGTTATCCAATTGGCATGTAAAGTCAACAAAACCCAAGGCTTTACAGAAAGCCCTCTAAATATAAATGATATCAGGAAGTTGTACTAAAAATTTTGCTAGTACTTTCTTTTGCTTGTTTTTGATTAAATTTCTGTTTTATTCTAAGAAAGGTATTGTATTCCTTTAAAATTAAAGTGTTGATATTTCCTGAATATAAAAGTTGGCAAGTGCTGAGCTGCCTAAGAAGTCTCAGGGAGGCTGTTTTGTAAGCTTAAAGATGAGCACCGGGTGTTACATGAAACTGACAAATTATTGAACACTACGTCTGAAACTAATGACGCACTATACGTTGGCTAATTGAATTTAAATTAAAAAATGAAAAAAAGAATAAACAGTGCAAAAATGAGAGCAATCAAACAGTATTGGGGATTTCTGTGAGAAGAAGAAGAAGGAAAATGAGAATACAAGGACAATACGGAAAGTAAAGAGAGGGTTGAATAAATACAATATTCTTGGTTCTGTGTTGAACTCATATTCATAATTCAGCCATTGTGCTAAAAACTTTATATATACCTCATTGATTCTTCTAGAAGAACTCTTATAATTAGTTATGGATAAGGAGCAAGGCACAGAGAAGTTAAATATCTTGCCTCAAATCCCACAGCTGTTTAGTGATGGGGTTGAGATTCTGGCTCAGCATCTGGCTCCCTAGAGTTAACCTTTTCCCTAGAGCTGTTCTGCTCGTGTTTACCTTTTCTGACATTTTTGAAGAGATTGCCTTAGAACAAAGCTGAGAGAGAAGGTGAGGGAGGGAACGAAAAAGTGAGAAAAACAAACCAGAAGTGAGAGATGGAAACAGACAGCCCTACTTGTGCTAGGTTAAGTTGTGTCTGAAGACGGACCTCTTTTGGAGTTTTGAACTCCTTTGGAGTTCTTAGAATAACCTCAGAAGCTGTAACTGAAGATTAAGACACATGACAGAATCTAATCGTAAGCAGTTTTTAAATCTTTAAGAGTCATATATCTAGCTGATAAGAATAACATAAATTAATGCAAGATTTCTTCAAATTAAAAGAGTATTGAAGCCCCATGCAACAGCGTTACTATCTTTGGAGAGGTCCATCTAGGTTCACAATTTCAGAAGGCCCAGCTCACGCCGTGGTCTATCATGCCTCCTGGCGTCATGCGTGTGTAATGTGGCCTCCATGCTTAGAGCTACAATAAACGGCCCACGGATGTGTCCAGAGGGCTCAAGAATGCAAAATCAACAGATCATGTAAGGAATTTAGTTGTGTGGGTGTGCACTCACACACACACACACACACACACACACACACATGCAGCATAGGCACACGTATACATTATACTGTAAAGTATCTCACACACACACACTTGTTCACTCAGAAACAGTAGTTTCTCTGAAAAACTTAAATTTCCTGGGATAATGTAGAAGAATTAGGAAGTGATAGGATTTTACCCACAATGTAGACTCTGTGGACTTCTAAGCAAACCCCCTGACACACTAATCATAAAAATAAGTTTAGCTTAGTTTTCAGTCATGACAAAAGTAACGCTGCATATCTATGATTCCAGATTTCACACCCAAGTCAAAACCGTAGTCTTCAAGCCAAATGGTCTTCAAATCACTTCTGCTTCACCAGATGACAAGGTGGTTGCCTCCTAGGGGGTAAGTGGTCTTTAAATCTAAGAACTGAAATTCTAGCTTTGAGAATTGAGTACAGAGTGATGAAGCAAAACAAAACTATAGTATTGAATTTTTTTCATAGTGAAGTATAACTTGTTCGGATTTCAGCATTTTAGGCTTTTTAAAAACTTATGGAAGATTTTATCCTATGAGAGTGACAAATGAATAACTAGGTAACAAATTGACTAATTTGCTTAAACTTGTGATTTCTGGTTGAAATCCTATAGCATTTTAAAATTATATTAGAACGTGTAGGAAATCTCAAGGTTTATATTTATAAGTATAGCTTTATGAGTATTACTGAAGTACACAGGAAGGTTTCTTTAATCATCTGGGTGTACTTCAAGAGGAAATCAAATATATTCCATTTGTAACTACAGCTTAAAAATATTTAAGGGAATGTACATAATTATGTTATAAAACCTCTATTACAAATTACAAATTATTATTAAAATAAGCTCAACTGGTGAATAGAATAATAAGACTTATAAATTTAACTAAAAAAAATAAGAAATAAATCTTTTGAATTGGTAACTTTAAAAATGGAATGTTAATATACTACTGTTCCCAGTAAATAATTGTTCTGGCTCAAAATTTCACCCCCTAGGGCAACCAAAAAACTCAACTTGACAATATAGCTATGCTTAAAGTCAAAACCAATCTTGGACTTTTTAGTTATATAAACCAATATATTTTCTTTTTCTTTTTTTAAAGTGTAAGTTACTTTGAGTTGATAATCTAAGACTAAGAACTGAAAGTATTTTGAATAATGTGCTCAGATTTGAGGGGTTTTGGAGTGTGGAGGAAAAAGAAATCCTTTGGGTGTTTGAGACTATTTGGGAAAATAGGATTTTAGACAAGTTTTGTGTTTATTTGGATAAAATTCCACACTGAGACCAAGGAATACTAGGAGTCTGCTTTTTGAGAGATGTAGAGAAAATTTGGAAAATCCTAAAGCATCTAAAATAATTCAGCCGTGATTCTACCACTCAGAAGTAACTAGCATGAATATTTTGGTATCACTTCTGGTAGCCTTTCACTCTTTGCATGTGTGTACATTTGTGTTTGTATAAAATATATATCAACAGGGGCACCTGGCTGGCTCAGTTGGTTGGGCGTCTGATTCTTGGTTTTGGCTCAGGTCATGATCTAGGGGTTGTGGGATTGAGAGCTGATGGGCTCTGCAGTCAGTGCGGAATCTGCTTGTCCCTCTCACTCCTCTTCTGCCCCTCCCCCCACTCACGCACACGCTCTCTCTCTCTCAAACAAACAAATACAATCTTTAAAAATATAATATCAATATATCTGTTCTATCTCTTTATGTATGTATGATGTATATTACATTATATGGATACATACAGTTTTGTATTCTCTTTCAGTGAACTTAATGCTATAAAATATTTTAAAATCTCTATGTCAAAACTCTTTTTTGGGGGGGTGAGCCTACCCTGGTTTTAATAATAAAACTGAATTCCTACCTATTCCACATTATGCAGATAAAGTGATTGAGAGTCTCTTCAGGCTTTAAAGCCTAGATTCAAACATTTATCTATATCCCGTGGAATATAACTGCCTAGAGTTTTACGTTCCAAAGGATACTAGCACTTAGGATCCAGGCAGCTGTGAAAATGGCCCTCTTGAGCTGTGAAACAGGCCATGTGTTAGAGTCGATAAAGGAGACACTGGTAAGGCACCTTGAATCCTTAACTCAGTTACTACCACCACCTACTCCCCTTTAGGCTACCCACAACTAAAATGTTCAATTTAATTTAAATTTTGGATAACCAATAGATTTTTTGAAGTAGAAGTATGTCCCATGCAACATTTGACCCATAGTCAAAAAATCAGGTATTATTTTTGTGAAATTCAAGTTTAACTGGGTGTCCTCTATTTTCTTTTCCATTTTTATTTGCTCAATCTGGCAACCCTACCCACGACTCCACTAACTGCATCAGGTTGAAGCAGAGATGGGTCTCAGAGTCTTGGTTAACATGCTCCTCTCTAGTCCATTTCCAAGACTTCCTTATGGGTTGTCAATAATAGTTTAAAAGCTTGTGGTTAAAGTGAAAGGCAATGAGCTTCTGACCTACAGTGGTTGTAGGAGGACTGGAAAAGAAGAAACAGGAAAGAAGTATTTTGGTTGTAGAATTCAGAGTTAGGTTCAAGGGTGACTCACGATTTTCACTCTAGACATATAGGAAAATGGCTATGCCATTAAGAGTGAAAGGAAAATTAGGAGTCAGGATCAGTTTAAAATACCATCAGAATATCAAGTCAGACGTGATTAGCAGATAGTTTATGCAGCACTGATTCCACCCAAGCTTTTGCCTCATAACAAATTATTGAGGATTTGATTGGAACCACTTCAAAAAAGAATCATTCCATTTTTTTTAACACTTGAAAGAACAAAGACCACAAAAGTTGATTTGATGTATTCTTTCCTGCTTATCCTCCACTCCTCACTGTCTCCTGTATCAACTGAAATAAGAAGGGGTTTTAAAGATTTGTTTATTTATTTGAGAGGGGCAGGGGAAGAGCAAAGGGAGAGGAAAGAGAAAATCTCAAGCACACTTCATGCTGAGTAGACATGGGGCTCAATTCCACGACCTGGAGGTCACAACCTGAGCCGAAACCAAGAGTCAAGACACTCAGCTGACTGCACCACCCAGGTGCTCCTAAATAGGGATTTTAAAAAGGAGTGTTTCTAGAATGTACTGAGTTCTAACAACCAGGATCTTTATTTCAAAAAACATTAAAAATACTCCTTGGAGCTCAATAAGGAATGTACCCACTATTAAGACAAAATGAGATATTAGAAGATTAGGTCCTAGATAGTCTGTGTGGCTTCAATCAGTTTCACTTTATGTGCAGATTTACGTAACTGGAAGAGCAACTACTGTGACTCATGGAAAGAATAGTGTTCCATACAACTGTCTATTCTTCACTTCTTTTCCCTCCCCAACAAAACCTGGCAATTAAATAAAATGTTAATGCCTAATATAGCTAAGGACTAGGGAGAAGGAATAATTTTTTATATATATATAATCTTTCTGGAGGGCATTTTGGCAAAATTAATTAAGCATATTAAAAGTAATTATGCCTACAACCTAGAAATTCCCATTTAAAAAATTAAATTAAGAACATAATCCGAACATATACAAAGATGTTTATATAAAGGTGTTTACACAATCAATATTTAGGATAAATATTAGAAATATTTTCAGTGTTCATGAACATCAGATTAGTTAAACACATTATATTTTTCCATGTAATAGAATTTTATCTAGCCATTAACACACAGAATAGTAAATGAGTCAGGAAAATATTCATAATGAATTACTATACTAAATTAAAAAGTTATAAAAATATTATGCCCACTGTATTCTATAATTTTCTTAAAAACAATACATGCATATTTTCCTTCCTTTAATGATGCCTCCAGGGATGCCTGGGTGGCTCACCTGGTTAGGGGGCTGCCTTTGGCTCAGGTCATGATCTTAAGGTCCTGAGATCAAGTTCCGCATTGGGCTCCTTGCTTGGTGGGGAGCCCTCTGCCTGCTACTCCCCCTGCTTGTGCTCACTCTCTCTCTCTGATTAAAAAAAAAGGAAATTAATGATGCCGCCAAGGCTGACTAGTGGGAGGGATCATTAAAGGAAGGAAAATATTGAAAAAAGGGGCCAAGATATTGCCCTGAGAATGTTGAGATAAGTGCCACAGTGGGCAAGAAATTAGTGAAAGAAACTGAGAAAGTGTGGTCAGATCAGGTTAGTGGGAAATGGTGGCAATAGGCACTAAATGAAAGGTGTTTTATGAAGGGGCTAGTAACAAATACTTTTCAGTTTTTCATAATTTTACAAAGACTACCAAAGGGATTATGAAATATCTCATAAAAGATCAAGTAAGATGATGAATAGGTAAAATAATTAACAATGTTCTGGGAAACGACATTTTCAGTAGAGTGGCAGAGATATACACTGATTGAATAATAAGCAAAATAGTAGAAAAGATTGAGTATCTATAAAATCAAAGACCAAATGATATTTAAATCTCTCTACTACACTGTTATTTTATAATAGGGCAAACTCCAGATTTTAAGATATTGAAAGATATTTATTCAAATATAAAAGTTAAATTTAAAAAGTAAATGCATAAATATTCATAGAAAAACTGGAAGGATATGAAATAAAATGTTAATAGTATTATCTGTGTGGCAAGATTACAAGTGATTCTTATTTTCTTCTACATACTTATATTTTGTAGTTCACTACAAATACCATGTATTACCTTTAAAATTAAAAAAAAACATGCTATTTAACAAACAACTATTTAAATAAAATTATAGATTAGTACTGCATGCCTTTAACACTCAACTTTGGTGGTGGAGAGAAAATCCTATTAGAACCATTTGCTTATTGACTTAAAAAACTAAAAGTAGACTAGCAGGAAAGAATTCGGTTCTTCAAATCCAGGAGCCCACCTAAAATTCTTGCATTTGGAGAGGTGATCTAAGTTTGAGTTTATATAATTTTGCCAAAAGATGACCTCCGGTTTGTAGAATGGTATTTTAAAAGTTTCTCTAAAATGCTGAGATTTTTTTTGGACATAAAAATTGCTCTTTAAATAACATTTGATGACTTACATGTAACGGACCTAGAAACATACTTCTCTGCCTTTAAGGCGAAGTGGTTTGCAAAACAGCTTTTAGGTTATATTCTGACCATTTGAAAAAGAACTTTAAAAAGTGAAGCTAACCTAAGATGAAAGTCACTGTAACTTGTAACTTGATGCAAAATAACTAAATAAAATTCACCACTTTTTACAAGATTGACATAAACCATGTGGATTCCCCATGAATCTATTCAGTCCCAAATCAAATGAAAATGCTTTTAAACCAAACTATAATGATGCTTAAAATAGAAAGTTTCTTGAGGTTACGGGGAACCACAACCTTCCAGCCACCCAAAAAGCATTCTACAAGTAGGAATAGGAGTCTATTTTGGGTGAGATATTTTGAATCCAATTCTCAGCAACAATGCCGAAGTTATTCCTTTGGGCATTTTTGGGGTGGTGCTAGGAAGAGCTAATATTGTGTGTGGTCTGCGTTCCTGTAGTAATGACAAATGAATAAAAAGATCTCGGAAGGCAGGAAGATAATGCACCCAAATCTCATTTGTGGCAGTGTTCTCTGAGCAATGAAATCTTCAAGGGATGCCACAACAGCATTACTTGGACTTATTTTGTTAGTTTTAGTGGGTATCAATGTGATATCATGTCCCTGAAGTTTGTTAGGAAGCACCAGTTAGTTATTCGTGGTACACAACTGCTCCTCAGGTGGTTTGGAGACTTTCTCAAGATGGCGGCAAAGGGAGATTCTGAACATACATCCTCCCAAGGACCCACCAGATCTACAGATCATATAGATCACCTACCTCTGGAAAAGATTTGAAAACTAGATGAACTGCTTCTCCACGACACAGGATAAAAAGACCACATCGAGATGGGGTAGGAGAAGCAGAGATACAGTTACACCAAAGACCCCCCCCCCCCCAGCACAGTAACACACAATAAGGAGGGATCTCAGCAGTCCGGTGCTTTTCCCTGAAGAGCAAGGGGTTGGTGCTCCACATTAGGCACCCAACCCTTACAATCTGCACCAGACTGATGAGCCTCCAAAACGACTGGTTTAGCAAACAAACAGACTGATGTCCAATGGACCCCAAATACTATAGGAAACTAAGATTCCCACTTCGAAGGGCTGTGTGCAGTCTCACATGCTCAATATCCAATGAAAAAACAGCAATTTGAAAAGCACCTAGAGTATACGTGAAAGCGATTCATTTGCTAATATATATATATTTTTTTACATTTGCTAATTGAAAAGCATTTGCCAAAGGGGCGGGAGACACCTGAAATTCTCTTTGGAGATGGAGACACTGGCAAATACCACTTTGGCTCTTTTGGCTACCCTGCTATCAAAAGCAGATGAGCTCAGACATGGCACCTTCCCATCACCTTGTTAAGACAGGTGGAGGTGAGTGGTCACTGCCTTACTGGAGCTGGAGTGTCTGGGAAGTTGCAGTACTCCACTGCTTCCTGGCTGTGGCATGGCATTCTCCTGCCCTCTAGTAAAATTGCCAAGTGTGGGCAGTTGTGACCCTCCCCCACTCGCTGGCTGGGGCTTGAGAGTGTGAGTAGTTGAGGCATTTTCCCACTCCCAGCCTAAAGGCAGTGCATGTGCACAGACAAAGCACTCTTCTGCTGCCTTTCTGAAGCCAGTGAGTATGCTCTGCCCCCTACACTCTCCAGATGCCTAGCTACAGCCAACAAGTTTATAGATTCCACACAGTGATGCTCCCTTATTGCCCGACCCTGGTGGCCAAGGGAGCTGCCATCCCTGAGCTCCATGGGAATGTGACATTTGGAAAGACAGATCTTGGCTGGCCACCACCACTATGGCATTGCACAGACAGGAGATTGAAATACAACCCCAGTATTCCTGTGAAAAAGACCTGATTAGAGCCTGGAACTATAGCCTGAGGGACAGGTTACAGGTTTCCAATACATGTAGAGGCTAAGGAGGCACTCTCAGGGAACATAAGGAGGGAGATACCATCCTTGCACACCCTTTTACCCTTGTCGCAGCTCAACCCGACGTCCCAGGAAGGACCTTTTACACTTGCCTGGAGACTCCATTTTTGCATCTGTCACCCAGGGGACAGCTCCACATCTAATCTGGAGGCCAGGAGGGATTATGACACATTAGACCAGATGGACTTAATAGATATATACAGAATATCCGGCCAAAAAGCAGCAGAATACACATTCTTCTCAAGTGCAATGGAACATTCTTCAGGATAAATCACACATTAGGCCACAAAAAAACCTCAATAAATTCAAGAAGATTGAAATAATAATCAGGCATCCTTTTTTGACCATAATTTTATGAAAGTAAAAATCAGTTCCAAGGAGAAAACTGGAAAAACTACAAATATGTGGAGATAAAACAACAAGTTACTAAAAGACTACTGGGCCATAGAAAAAGTAAAGGAGAAATAATTAAAAAAAAAAATACCTAGGAGGAGCACCTGGGTGGCTCAGTTGGTTAAGCATCCAAATCTTGATTTTAGCTCAAGGCATGATCTCAGGGTCCTGAGATTGAGCCCTACGTTAGGCTCCGTGTTCAGCGGGGAGTTTGCTTGAGATTCTCTCCCACTCCCTCTGCCCCTCCACCCACTCACGCACACACTCCCTCTCTCTCAAATAAATAAATAAATAAATAAATAAATAAATAAATAAATCTTTAAAAAATACCTAGAGACCAATGAAAAATGAAACACAACATACAAAAACCTCTGGAGATACAGCAAAAGTGCTTCTGTGCAGGCCTACCTCAAGAAACAAGGGAACTCTCAAGTAGACAATTTAACTTTATACCTAAAGAAACTAGAAAAAGAAGAACAAATGAAGCCAAAGTTATTAGAAGATAGGAAATAATAAAGACCAGAGTGAGAATAAATAGAATGGAGACTAAAGAGACAATAGAAATGATCAGTGAAACTAAGGGCTAGTTCACTGGAAAGATGAACAAAATTGGCTAAACCGTTAGCTAGACTTACTAAGAAAAAAGAGAGAAGGCGGAAATATAAAATTAGAAATGGCAGAGAAGTTACAACTGACATCACAGAAACATAAAAGATCATGGGACTACTATGAACGATTATACACCAACAAATTAGAAAACTTAAAATAAATACATAAATTCCTAGAAACTTACAATCTTCCAAGACTGAACTATGAAGAAATAGAAAATCTGAATATATTGAGTACCAGAAAAAAGATTCAAACAGTAATTAAAAACTTCTCAACAAACAAAAGTCCAGGACCAGACAACGTCACTGGTAAATTTACCAAATATTCAAAGATGATTTGATACTTAGCCTTCTCGAGCTCTTCCAAAAAATTGAAGAGAAGGAAATGCTTCTAATTTCATTTGAGAAGGCCAGAATTACCCTGATACCAAAACCATGTAAGGACACCATAAGAAAAGAAAATTACAGACCAATATGCCTAATGAAATTTGATGCAAAAATTTTCAGTAAAATATTAGCAAACTAAATTCAACAACACTAAAAGGGTTTTACACCGTGATCAAGTAAGATTTATTCCAAGGATGCAATATGGTTTAACCTCTGCAACACTATATTAAAAAAATGAAAGGTAAAAATTATATGATCATTTCAATAGACTCAGAGAAAGCATTTGACAAAATTCAACATTCGTTTATGATAAATACTCTTACCAAAGTGGATATAGAGGGAACATACCTCCATATAATAAAGGCCATGTATGACAAACCCATGGCTGGTACTCAATGGTGAAAAGCTTAAAGATTTTCCTCTAAGATGAAAACTAAGACAAGATGCCTACTCTCCCCACTTTTATTCAACATGATCCTAGAAGTCCTAGCCACAGCAATTAGGTAAGAAGAAGAAATAAAATGCATACAAATTGGAAAGAAAGAAGTACAACTCTCACTATTCGCAGATGACATAATACTATAGAAAACTTAAAGATGCCACTAAAAACTGTAGAACTAATGAACAAATTCAGTAAAGTTGCAAGATATAAAATTAATATACAAAAATCTGTTGCATTTCTACACACTAATAATAAACTATCAGAAAGACAAAACAAGAAAATCCTACTTACAATCACATCAGAAAGAATAAAATACTTAGAGATAGATTTAACCAAAGAGGTGAAAGACCTGTATACTGAAAACTAAAAGACATTAATGAAAGAAATTGAAGAAGACACAAATAAATGGAGAGAGAGTCTATGCTCATGGATTGGAAGAATTAATATTGTGAAAAATGGCCATAGTACCTAAATCAATCTACAGTTCATTGCAATTGCTATCAAAATTTCAGTGGCATTTTTCATACAACTAGAACAAATAATTCTAAAATTTATATGGAACCACAAAAGACCTCAAATAGGCAAAACAATCTTGAGACAGAAGAAGAAAGAGTTATCATGCTTCCTGATTTCAAACTATACAACAAAGATACAATAATCAAAACAGTGTGGTATTGGCATAAAAAGAGACACATGGATCAATGGAACAGAATAGAAATCCCAGAAATAAACCCACTCATATGTGGTCAATCCACAACAACAATCCGCAATAAGATACAATGGGGAAAGAACAGTCTCTTCAATAAATGGTGTTGGAAAAACTGGACAGCTACATGCAAAAGAATGAAATTGGATGACTATTTTACACCGTATACAAAAATTAACTCAAAATTGCAAGACCTGAAACTGTAAAACTCCTAGTAGAAAACTTATGTGGTAAGCTTCTTGATAATTGGCCTTAGCAATGTTTTTTATTTTTTTTGGATCTGACTCCAAAGGCAAGGAAAACAAAAGCAAAAGTAAACAAGTAGGACTACATCAAAATAAAAAGCTTCTGCACAGTGTAGGAAACCATCAACAAAATGAAAAGGTAACCCACTGAATGGGAGAAGATATTTGCAAATCATATATTCAAGAAGGCTTTAATATCTAAAATATATAAAGAACTCATACAATTCAGTAACAAAAAATATCAATTTGATTAAAAAATGTGCAGAGTATTTGAATAGACATTTTTCTAAAGGCACGCAGATGGCCAAAAAGCACATGTCAAGATGCTGAGCATCACTAATCACCAGGGAAATGCAAATCAAAACCACAATGAGATATCATCTTACACCTCTCAGAATGGCTATTATCAAAAAGACAAGAAATAAAAAGTGTTGGCAAGGATATGGAATAAAGAGAACATTCATGACCTGTTGGTTGGAATGTAAATTGGTGCAGCCACTATGGAAAACAATGTGGAGGTTTCTTAAAAATTTAAAATAGAACTACCATATGATCCAGCAATTCCACTACTGGGTATCTATCTGAAGAAAACCAGCACACTAATTCAAAAGGATATATACACCTGTATGTTTATTGCAGCATTATTTACAAATCTAAGGTAGGGAAATAACCCAAGTGTCTATGAATGGATAAAAAAGATATGATGTGTGTGTGCATGCATGCTCAATAAAATACTACTCAGCCTTTAAAGAAGAATGAAATTTTGCCATTTGTGACAACATGAAGGGACTTTGAGGGTATTATATTAAGTGGAATAAGTCAGACAGAAGGGAGACAAATACTGCATGATTTCATTTACATGTGGAATCTAGAAAACAAAACAAAACAAAAAAATAAGCAAAACCCAAACTCAGACACAGAGAACAGATTGGTGGTTGCCCAAGGGTGGGGATTGGGGGTGCAAAATGGGTGAAATGGATAAAGTATACATTTCTAGTTATAAAATAAATAAGTCATGGGGGTGTAATATACAGCATGGGGAATGTAGTCAATAATATTGTATTAACTTTCTACGGTGACAGATCGTAACTAGACTTATTGTGGTGATCAACTTGCAAAGTATACAAATGTTGAGTCACTGTATTGTACACAGGAAACTAATGTAATATATGCCAATTAGATCTCAAAAAAAAAATAAAAATAAGAACAAAAACAAACAAACAAAAACCCAACTGCTTTCCCAAGTAGGTTATTCTTAAGCTTAGTGCATTGATCACTATTTATCATTGCCTAGTTTTATGGTTGCATATGATAATGCTGATTTGTTGTTTCTGAGCTAGGCTTCCTGTTAACAGCAGGGCCTATGCTTGAGCTGTTTCTGGAGGAGATGACTTGACACATGGCTTCAATCTCCTTTCTCCAGCAGCTTGTGAAGCCAGCCAGTTGGCAGATTCCAGGTCTAGAGTGGAAATACAAGGCTGCTATTGTTGCACTGAGCTGGGGTTCCATTGTTAGAGCAAAAACGAGCTTCTCACAACAGGGAATATATTATCTAGTTAGAGATGAAAGAAATAAGGCAGGGGTGGTAGAGGTGGAAGGTTTAATGGAGGCAAATGTAGATGATGAAATACAGAATAATAATACAAAGATGATACTATCCATTGCATATGGGCAGCTATTGGCTAAGAACGGGGAGATCTCACGGATTGAGCTGTGCATGTAGTGTAGTATCCAAAATCTGACATTTTTGCAGTAGTTGATTCTCTCAAGCTTCAGTAATTTTTTTTCTGACATAAAAATCATCAACAATACATTATTCTATTTCCATGTTTCTTTGTGTGGATGAAGTAACAATTGAACTGGAAGAGTAAAAAATCTGGAGTTCTAATCTGGTTGTACTGTTAGTTATATGATGGTAAGCAATTAATCTACCCTCATTGGGCTTCACTTTTTCTCATCCATATAATAAAACATTTGGAGTAGATGATCTGTATTGACTCCTGAAGTTAAAACCCATTGTTCACAATTATGGCTTCCTATGTGAACACAGTGGGTACTGTTCCCAAACCCAATAACTTAAAAGATTAACTGGAAACGTTTAATCTTCTTTCAATTTCCTTTCTTGCAACTCAGGACCCTTCTCAGAGTTTTTGGCTGAAATCTCTTATTTCAAGTATATCTGGCATATATGAGTATAGGCTGAGAATAAAAATGATTTTCATATAATTAGGGAACTATTGGGTGAGGAATTATGACATAAATCATAGCTTAAATATTTTTATGAAATAATTGAGTGAATCGGGGCAAGACATTTTACCTCTCAGGAAGCAAGTTTCATTTATTGAGAGAACATAATACATTCTCTACTTCTTCATAGAACTTTGTAAATATTGAATGGGAGAATATTTAAGATATGATAGTATTTTGAAAACATTAATTTTTATATATAAGGTGATATTCTATATTATGTTTATTAAAGTAACAGAATAGTATGACAAATTGCTGAAAACCCTGGGTCAAAGCTATTATTTCCTGAAATCAGTAAAGTCAGAATTTACTAAAGAAAGTAATTTAGATATTTTGGCATGGTTTGTTTATTAGTTTAACAAATATTAATCAAGTACCTGTTATATTAACAGGCGGTGTTCCCAATGTTTTGAATATATGAGTGAAAAAACACAACAACCTCTGCTCATGGAGTTTACATAGTGTTAGTTTTAATAGCTGCTTAAAGAACACAAGTTATTTAAAAGATTTTGAAATAATTGTTTTCAGAAGCAAAAATTGATGAAGTATAATTCTTAGCTACTTCTCCATTTTATTACCTCAGAAAAAATACCGTATGTCTTTCCTCGACCATCTGTTAACTTCTTAAAGTCACACGTGTTCTCAAATAGACTATGAATGGGTTGTATTAAATAACGCGAATGATGGTAGTGTTCTCCTCTGGGTGGATTTTAGTGGGTCTCGGTGTCCCAAAAAGATTATGTTTGGACAGTTGGAGGGTAGACCTACAAATATTTCTTTCACACCATGACATGCACAATAAAACAAAAATTAAAAAAGCAAATAAATATATAGGTAAAAAAATGTTTTTTTGTGGAAGTATTAATTTGGTAATAGTTCCATCTTATCTAGATAAATAATTTAAACACAGTGTTCAATTTGCCAATCCTTTGGATAGCATCAAACTATTAAACATAACATTTCATGTTATGCTTATCTGATTTGATTAGTTATGATAATGATGTCATATAAATAGAGGTCAATGGCATATAATTACCTCGGTTTCACAACACTTTTTAAAATACTTTATTAAATGATTTTTTTTTTAGCAGAGAGAGAACTGATAACTCATTTTACTGAATGTTATGGATAGATTTTTTTTTTCCTCCTAAAATTCTGACACACATTCTCATTTATCAATCTTTTTGCCAAGAGCTAAGCAGCTGTACATATTTGGAAAATAAAAAGTGGAGCAACTTCCTTTTAAAAATTTTTTGGAAGTTGAAATTTCCTTAGCAAGCTCTGTGGTTCATATTGAAAATAAAATTTGATGGCTCTTTTTAAACTCTTTTGCTTTGTTGGTGCTTTGGCAATGAGTCGTGTTTATGTATTCCATCCCTGTTTTCTCTAGGGATTATATAAAAACTCGGCATCAATATTATTCTTGGTACTAATTGCCTCAGAAGTTAATTCGTTGATGGGTATTTGTTCATGGATTGATGTTCCAGAGTTAGCCCTGACATTCAAGATCTAGTACTTCGTGAAATATTGTGGAAATATTTGTAAAATCTCAGGCGTAATTTTTCTGCCTTACAAAGATTCCATCATACAGTGACAAAAAGGATGGCTAAACTAGGCTGTGGAAGGTACCATTTTTCTACGCTAAAGTCGATTAGAGATGAATCTGGCTTAATATATTGATAACAATACATCTTAAAATTTCAGTCCCAATATTTTAATGTAGATTTTATAAGAAATAACAATGTGGAGTAATAATGATGGATCATGCCTTTGCTTTCCTAATCAGTTATGAGGGGCAATGAATATGCATTCATTATTTTCCCTTTTGTATTAAATTTTGATATAGTCAATAAAGATTCTATAACATGATTTTTGTTATTATTGATTTCTCCTTCTATGGCAGTCATGGGAAGTCAGTCGTGCTTAGCCAAATTCTCTCTCTCTCTCTCTCTCTTTTTTTTTTTTTTTTGAAGATTTTATTTATTTATTCGACAGAGATAGAGACAGCCAGCGAGAGAGGGAACACAAGCAGGGGGAGTAGGAGAGGAAGAAGCAGGCTCATAGCAGAGGAGCCTGATGTGGGGCTCGATCCCATAATGCCGGGATCATGCCCTGAGCCGAAGGCAGACGCTTAACCGCTGTGCCACCCAGGCGCCCCTCTCTCTCTCTCTCTTTTTTTTTTTTTAACTTGGATCATACAATGGGAATATACAAAAAGCCTCACACTGACATAGGACTCCATGATATATTTGAGCATATGAATCCTGTGAACCTAGGAAGATAATAAGGATCCATTTTTTAAGATTTCTGTGATTATTTTTCTTCTCTTAAAAATTTCTATAAATTAGGGAACTATCACTTAGAAATTCTCTCTGATAATCCGTTCATTTTGCATCATATTCCAACAATTATTATGGTTTCTGGAGAGCATATTACTAACTGGAAAAATATCCAACTGATCAATCATCAACTTATTGGTTTTTTATATTGAATACCTAAATATGTGATTTGACAGGTTACTCTACTACTTTGGCCCTTTTGGTGTTAGAGTAACAAACTAAAACTGCATTTTCCTCTATTGGTATTTATCCTGAAAGGGCATAGCTATATTACTGGTTATTCATGATTTCTGTTAACTCTGTCTAAAGGATACATTTAGTTACAGCTGATGTTAATTTTATGTAAGATGGTAAATGCCAGATCAAAATATCTGGACAAGCTGTGATATTTGTGTCATATCCTGGCCTTGAGTTTGCCATTCCTGGCCAGAGTCAGCTGTTGAGTCCCCAGGCAGCTAACGGTGGATGTCAGTAAGCTGAAGATAGCCAGGCTGGGCCTGTGATGGTAGAGCAGACTTTCATGGAAAGCATTTTTTGTACTTCTCTGATGAATCTTGTAGGCTCTCTGCAGCTTTGTAACCGTCACACCCAGAGTTGGAAGTCTTCTATAAGAAAAAGACCTAGGAGGCAATTGAGTGATCACAGGTCTGGGAGGTAGAGATGGCAGATTCAGAAGGGGCAAGGTTAATCCTCAGAGGAGAAAATCACAAGGTAGAAAAGATCCAGGCAAAGAACAAGGGGAAGAGATGCAGAACAAATCAAGAAGCAGGAAGTGTGGAGGGAAGGACAGGCTTTGAGGTTAGCAGACCAGAGACAGGAGGCACTAGAACTCTTCTACAGATAGGCCTTAGAAGAAGAAGTTTTCACTTGAAAAGGAGCCAGGGACTTGTCCTGAAGTTGCATTTCAAAGAAAATGCATTCAGTTAGAGCAGTGGTTTTAAACTTGAGCATGCAGCAAAATCACTTTGAGGAATTCTTAAAACACAGATTGCTGACGGCCACCCCCCAATCCCAGCAGTTCTACATCAGTAGGTTCCGATGGAGGGCTGAGAATTTACATTTCTAATAAGGTCTTTGGTAAGAGTTGTTCTGCTGGTCCGAGAACCACTAATATAGAGAGCATGTTATGTGAGGGGCTTGGAGAGTTCTGCGGAGATTTTGAGGGTACTAAATCCTGCCTGGGAAACGGCCAAATTTCTCCATGCTTCACTTCCCTCATTGACAAAGAGTTTCCTCTTATCTACCTTGACTCTCTGAAGCAAAGATTAGAGATGACGCCAGAATGGCTAGAATAACAAAGATGAGAAACAACAAGTGTGGGCAGGATGTGAAGAAAAAGAAATCTTTGTGCACTGTTAGTGGGAATGCAAACTGGTACGGCCACTGTGGAGAACAGTATGGAGTTTCCTCCAAAAATTAAGAATAGAATTATTATATAGCCTAGTAATTCCACTACTGGATAGTTACCCAAAGAAAATGAAAACACTAATTTGAAAAGATATAGGCACCCCGATGTTTATTGCAGCATTATTTGCAATAGTCAGATATGGAAGCATGCCAAGTATCCACTGATAGATGAATGGATGAGATGTGGGATCTCTCTCTCTCTCTCTCTCTTTCTCTCTCTCTCTCTTTCTCTCACACACACACATACACACACACACACACAATGGAATATCACTCAGTTATAAAAAGAAGGAAATCTTGCCACTTGTAGCAACATGGATGGATCTAGAAGGTATAATGCTAAGTGAAATAAGTCAGAGAGAGAGAGACAAATACCATAAAATTCCACTCATATGTAGAACTTAAGAAACAAAACAAACAAACCAAGAAAAAAGGAGATGACCCAAAAACCAGACTCTTAAATGCAGAGAACACACTGGTGGTTGCCAGAGGGGAGGTAGGTGGAGGGATGAGTGAAATAGATAAAGGGGATTAAGGGTACATTTATCATGATGAGCACGAAGTAATATATAGCATTATTGAATCATTATATTATATACCTGAACAAATATAATACTGTATATTAATTATACTTCAATTAATAAAAAGAAAAAAAATTAAAAATGACAAATGTCAAGTGCCTAACATAGTGCCAGGTTCATATTAGGAATTCAAAATATGGTAGCTACAATTAGAATTCTAAATACGGTAGGTAAAATTAAAAGATGCAAATGAGGGGACCTAATTGCGACATTGAAATTTTCAATGCCTCTGAAAATTCTGAGGCTTCGTAAAACAACATCCTGATAGTCTTTGTTGACTTCATTCATTTCTAAGAAGCTTCTAAGAACAAATTTATTTTATTAAAATACATCTTGTATAGACTGCTTCTTGTGATGTGTAAATGCCCCCACCCCATACGCAGTTATTTGAGAGCAGAATTTAAAGGGAAGAAAAAGAATGGCTATTTTTCCTGTGAAACTAGTACAGAAAAAAAATGTGTTTTTCAGGTATGGTCAAGGTTAAAGACTAGATTTTTAATTGCAGTTGTTTTCTTTGTTTTATTACGAACTGATCTTTTATTAAGTCTATCACTTATGGTCCTAATATTGTGATTGCTACATAACATTCTATTCCAAAATGTAAGCACGGAAGGATGATTGCTTTTAATCCAAACACATGTTTTACTTTTTCAAAAAAATAAACTATTTACAAAGAATGATTTTTCCTGCCTCCACACCCCTCCAAGTCTCAAACTTCACTTTCAGATTTTGAGCTTGTTATCAACAACTTGGTTCAAAGAGATTCTTTTCATTGTTCAGAATGACAACTGAAACAATTTGGAGGTTTTTTATGATTAAAGTACATGCACCCTTCAGCAACAATGCTTACCAAATTAGTCTGTTTTACTTTAGAAAGTGATTTCAAAGCCAGAGTTTTTGATTAACATTTTCTGAAATCATTGACCGTTGTAGTATGAAGTTCCAGATGTTTTCTGATTTTGCTGTAATTGGGAAGAAGAGTAACAAAGAACACCTGAAAGACACTGGGCTTCGAATGAGAACCTATGACTGTCAGCACGAAACGAGAACTTTAAGTCCTAACATGTTCAGATTTGTTCTCTAGATATTGAGTTTTTAAGTCCCAGTTTATCATTAAGTTTTAAGGTACCAAAGCAGCAAGAGAAACAAGTTATCTATGTGGGTACTCTGCCCATTCATTCAACACTTCTTACTGAATACTTTCAAGGGTCTAGACACTGTTCTAAAATTGGATTTATATATTTTGTGGGTATAAAGATATTAATCAAAATTTCAAATATATTTCATTCATTTATTCCACATTTAGGGACAATTTATCTTATACCAAGCAGTCTTCTAGTTTCTGGATTACAAAGATAAATAAAGCATGACACTTGCTTTCAAGGAGTTTATGGTGTAACAGGGAGAGAAACCTAAGTAATTATTTAATTAAACAAATATTTAAGGAACGTCCATCATGGGTCAGATAGTGACCTGGGACTGGAGGATATCGTACAGCAGCATCCAGCCAGACAAGAGTCTTCCCTCACAAAGCCCTCAAGTTGTAGGGAAGACACGGAGGACGCACCAGTAAACAAGTCAACACATAGTATTTCCTATATATATCAGAACGGGGTAAGGTGATCTAGAGTAATGGAGAGGTGATAAGGAGCTCTTCTGTAGGTTATATTAAGCAGAGACCTGAGGAATGACAATGAGAATGCCACATGGGAGCTAGGAGAAGTGACAGAGGGAGAACAAGGGCAATTCGGAGTGTTTGAGGAGCATAAGGATTCCACTGTCATTGGAGAATGATGAGGTATTGCGGGTTGGGCGTAGTGATCTGAGATGAGGCTGGAGAGGCAGGACAAGCCAGATCGTACAGGGCCTTGCAGGCCACGGAGGGACTTTAGGTTTGACTTCTAAAGCAACAGGAACATATTAAAGGACTTAACGTGGGTTATTGATCTAATCTGATGACATTTTTAAAAAGATCACTCCACCTCAAATTTGGCTTGGAAAGGAATGAAGGTGCCAGGGTGGAAGAAGGGAAATCAGTTAGGAGAATATTGTAATCAACAAGACCAGAAGTACTGTTGGCATGGATTGAGGTGAGTGGTAGTAAGAGATGAAAAGAAGCAGGTAATTTAAGATATGTTTTAGAAGTGGAACTAATGGGGTTTGCGGATGGATGGAATGCAGATTGGCATATCCGCTCAAGTGTTTATGGGTGGTATGCTAAACGGCCCAAATGAAAGAGGGGCAGGTCCTTCTCAGAGTGTGTGGAGCACCAGGAAAGGCTTGAAAGAAGATGGTAACGCTTGAGCTGAGTCTGTAAGACGAGTTTGTGATCACAGGCAGTCCGGGGATGTGCAGAGAAAGGTAATGCGGACAGATGCGCAGGCATGAGTGAAAGCAGAGCGGGGGGGGGGGGGGGGGGGGGAGATGTGGAAGGGCCGAGTCAGCCACTTCAGGTCGCACCGTGTCATCTGGGAGCATATGGGGAGCCTCAGTACTGGAAGAAGATGACATAGTGGTAACGTGAGGAAGAGTAGTAAATTTTTTTATCAGTAGGGAATCTTTTAAACCTCGTGTTAGACTCAGTTGTCAATGAGCTTTGAATACTATTACTTTCAATATTGTATTCTTAAATTTTTGTGGTATGTAAATTTTAAGTTCTCTAAGTTGCTAATGTTCTCTAAGCATACTGCCCTTTACTAATGAATAATATTGACTCTGGCAAGAAATTCGACTTCAGTATTTGTGGCAAGTACAAAGAGATAGTACAAAGAGAGCATAGATCCTTTATATAAATTAAAATATCTTTCTTTTACAACTTACTTCCAAATTTCATTATACCAAGCCAGATGCTAATTGAACATTCACACTGATGAACTCAGAATTTATTTTGTATTTTCTTCTCCTTGTGCTCTTCAGGTGTGATACTGATCACTGAAATGACCACAGTAGTCTGAAATCTTCAAATTTTATAGCTAACTAATCTCTGATAGCCTTAAGGCTTTTTTTTTTTTTTGTAAGAGGTGTTTTTCCCATTTTTTTAAATATAAAAGGTAAACTTAAGTCTGTTATGTTGTATGAAAATTTCTCAATGGAGAATTTTGAAAGCAATTGTAAGTGAAAATGGGATTATATCATAAGTTGCCTTGAGACTATAATGAGGTAAAAGTGTTTTGTACCGCAAAAGCTACAGTCATATTCATTTCAGCATGACCAGCATGTCAGGCACTTTCAAGGTAATGAATGCATTCCAGAAGATTGTCTGTATTTTTTCCACACTTTAAATAGCATGAAGATGGTTGAAACAATTTGCTATGGCATCAAAGGCATTGTGACGGGCGTTGCCCTCACAATTCCGAAGCAGAATTTAGCTTTGGCAAAGAGTGGGTATTTTAATGAATACTAGCTTACATTTTTCTTGGCATTAGGTTTATATAGGGCCATATTTCTCCCCCTTTGGAAAAAGATACAAAAATGCAAAAAATGACTATAATGGTTAACCAAAATGAATGTCCGTTGCCGCTAGGTATTTTGAAGAACATCAGGTAGCATTTTGTGAAAGATTTAGTGGCTTGTTACTACCATGTGGGTGTTTAAGTGAGAGAAACAGTTTTGAAAATGTCAGTAATTTTTTCTCAGGACTTTACTACATACAATAAGGTCAATTTCTGAAGAGTATTCTACCTACAAAAGTTATGGAAGTAGTCAGAAATTTGACCTGCTGGTATTCTGATCTGCTACATTTGGGCACAAAAAGAGCTACAGTTCTTTTAAGTGGTAAATGCTTGAATTTCCACCAAATGATATCCTGGGCAGCTTTGTTGACTCCATAATCACACCTGGCATTATTTTTATATGATATTTAGGCAGTTTAAGGAAATGGGTTTAATGTCAACCCAAGTAAAGATGTGATAATAAATTTGAGACTTAAGTTGTCTCTAATTTTAGTCTTATGAAAAAAATAGAAGACTATATTCTTATTTTTTCAGAGAAGCAAACATCTCTCAACACATGCCATATGGGTATGAGGGACAAAATTCTTTCCAAGATTATGTGTTTAATTGTACAAAACTCTAACATTTTAGGGAATTCTAATGCCCTTTTGTGAAGTATCGTACTTCATAGTCTTGATATATTCAGTCCTATTGTATACCGACATTTGGTATTACTTTTCAAATTAGTTTAAGCTGTAATTTTTTTTTTTTTGAGAGAAGGAGAGAGTGCTTGAGTGGGGCAGGGGGGTCGAGGGAGACAGAGGGAGAGGGGGAGAGAGAGAATCAAGCCACCTTCATACCCAGCATGGAGCCCTATGTGGGGCTCAATCTTACAACTCTGAGATCATGACCTGAGCCAAAATCAGGAGTGAGAGGCTTAACCAACTGAGCCACCCAGGTCCTCCAGTTTAAGCTGTAATTTTAATTGTTCATAATAATTTACTTGAGAAATTCTGTGAGCCCAAGAGACACAGGAGAGAAAGTCCTAACATAGAACTAAGAATATATGGCTTGCAAGTTTTATATTACGTAGCTCAAGAATCTAAATTAGATGACAACAGGGAGAAGAAAAAACTGTATCAGGGCTAAACTAATGGTATTTTAGTCTATATGGAGCCCACATGAAGGACAGAAGTATAATTTGAAGCCTAAGCATTCACATTTTATCAGAGTTGTAATGAGATACATGGTGTAGCCTTATTATGATGTAACACCTTCCTCAGGTAGGATAAACAAACAAACAAGCAAATCAAATAAGCAAATGCTTTTGAGGCATCTTCTGTGTGCTTAGACTGTACTCAGTGCTATTGGAGAAGGAATTACCATTAAGATGCAATTCCGTCTCTCAAGGAGCTTCTAAGGTACTAGGGTAATATTTTCTTATATTAACTAAAGATAATACAGGTGGATATGGTAAGTGGCATCAGGGTAAAAAAGTGCCAAGAGGTTGTAGAGGTGAAAGGCATCACACTGGTTGAGGGGAGCTAGCTGGGATAGCATTTTAAATGGGATTTGAAAGATTGGAAAGATTTTGACTGTATCAGGAAGCATACATTTCAGATGGTTAAGCAAGGGTGGAAATATCCAGGGCATAGTATAAAAGAATGAGTTTGGTGGGTTTGGCTGAGACAGGTTCTCTAGAAGGTAGAATGAGGCTGGAGCAGAGGGCTGGGTTTCCTGGCTCTGAGTAGGAGACAGATGGATCCTCAATTCTCTAATCAACAGGGACATTAATGATTTTTGAGTAGGGTAGTGACATGATCAGAGTTGTTTTAGACAGATCAAAATCTCCAGTAGTTTCAGGAAAAACAGTTTGCTCAAAGAAAACACTGGAGGCATTAAGACTGCGTAGGAGTTTTCTGCAGTTATCTGGGTGAGTAGCAAGGGTCAGACAGCATCAGGAAGATGGGGAACTGAATATTGATCCAAATAGTCCTAAGAATTTGACTGTGGGAAGTGGGATTCACAAATGCTGTAACCTCTTTTCTTTTATGTCCAGAATTTGTCTTTTACTTAAATAAACATACTTCTATAAAAATTTCATGCCCGAGTGGAAATAAATTCCTCGTAAAACAAACTGAATCCTCCAGTTTGTGCATAAAACTTTAAAAGGAAAATAGTGAAAAGATGCCACCATTTACCAATTTAATCTGTTCTTTGGTGAGTACTCAGCAAAAAAACAATAAAAGTACCAGTAATGTGGATAATTAAATCAATGCATTTATGCACCATTATGCCTATTGGTTTAAATGTAAATTATTAAAACAAATTTGACTGTTTTCTTTTTTAAAGATTTTATTTATTTATTTGAGAGAGTGAGGGTAGAAGGGTAGAGGGAGAAGCAGACTCCCTGCTGAGCAGGGGGCCCAATGTAGGACTCGATCCCAGGACCCAGGGATCATGACCTGAGCCGAAGGCAGACACTTAACTGACACAGCAACCCAGGCACCCAACAGATTTGATTGTTTTCTTAATAATTTTTCAGTAATTACAATTTTTCTCCTCACCAAGAAAATTTCGACCCATATGCTATCAATAAAGATTTCAAGTGTACGTGGGGATGCGTAGCATATTTCAGTCCATATTGAACATTTGAAAAATTATTAAGAAGAGTAAATAAAATAAAAACCTTGTCTTTTTATTGTAGAAGCTTCCCAACAAAGAAAAAAACCATTGACAAGGAAGTTCAGTTTTCTTTAACCTTTATGAATCAGTAAGATGTAAATGCCATCCATATTAAATCCAAGGTACACATCGTATTTCCCTATAATTTCTTCTGTGAACTCTGTTTATATCTTTTGGCTCATATATATATGTATATATATGTATGTATATTAGTATTTGCTGTCTAAATGGCAACTGTTAGCAAAATAATATCATTTCTCAAATTACACCTTGACATTTACTCTGAAGCACTTGCCCCGGTCCATCTATTTCATAATAAAACCTTAGCCAAGATAGCACAAATGGTTGTAAAGCTTTTGAAAAGTGCATTGCAATAAAAAGATAAGAATTTGTTTTCCAGCAATTCTCCTATTTCAGATAGACAATAAGCTGTGTGTAAATCAGAATAATATATATTTTTTAATTTGCTGAGAGCAAAGTAAACACTTGAATGAATATGTAGAATGCACCTGTAAAGGTAGGTCATTCAGCGAGGAGTCTGCTTCTCTCTCTCCCTTTGCCCCTCGCCCTGCTCATGGGTGTGCTTGCGCTCTCTCTCTCACTCTCAAATAAATAAATGAAATTTAAGAAAAAGATATTAGCTATGTGGCCTATGTCCCTTTGTACCAGTTTGTTCTCACTTTAATTTTGGAAATTGCTTCAGTGCAGGGGCATATTAGAAAGATGTTAGCCCACAGGCTGTGTTGTTGCCTTCCTGCCCTGCCCGTGTGTGAATTAGGGGCAGAATTTCCCTTGAGCACGAGGACGAGTTTCCTAGTGTACACAATACCTCTGAAACCAAGGCTTCCTATACCACCTGAGTTTCACCTGCCTTTCTGCATCTACAGCATCTGATGCTGCCTTTCTTAGCTCACGTCCCTGAGCTTGTTACCCTACGTTCTCAGTGGCAGTTGAAAGGTCATCTGTGTTTATCTGGACTCTAATTCTTCTGTTCTTGACAAGCGCCGTCTGTTTGCTCACATGTCCTGGATGTGGCTGAGGAACGTTGTGGACTGAAGTGCCATTTCCGCATTGTCTGTTTTTACTAAATCAATTGAAATAATAAAAAATTTCCTAGACTCCAAGATATTATTGATTATAAAATATATCTTCAATGTAGGAACTTTATGTTAAATATATGTAACAATTTTATTATAAATATACATTTATTCATTCTCAAAAAGCCTCTTTGCTAGTGCCATAGTCGATGCCTTCATTCATAATCCATGCCAGATTCATTAATTTTGAGGATTAATAAATCATTTGGGAGGTATGAAAGTATACTCTTAGCTTAATATGGGAAGCACTGATTTGTGGCGGACGACTACACTGAGACATCTTAGACTATGTAAGCTTCTTCTGCAACAATCCTTCCCTCAATTCAGAGTGCAGACATGAAGTTTTCCTCTAATGGGAGAGTCATCTGGAACCTAATCTGCCAAGTTGTTGACATCTGAGATTAAATATGGGGGATGGATGGAGGAGCTGTCCAAGTAATATTAAAATGAGGCAATCTGGGGCGCCTCGGTGGCTCAGTTGTTTAAGTGTCTGCCTTCAGCTCAGGTCATGATCTCAGGGTCCTGGGATTGAGCCTCACATCAGGCTTCTCCCTCTCCCTCTGTGATAGCTTTCACTCTTCTCAAATAAATAAATAAAATCTTAAAAAAATAAAAAAAATAAAATGAGGCTTGATCCTCTCTCTAGTGTGGTCAGCCACTCCAATTTGCCCAGGACCAGGTTTTCAGTGCTAAAATTGGATAAGTCCCAGACAAATGGGACAGTTGGTCATCCAACCTATCCCTATACTGCTTTTTGCCTTTAGATGGAGGCTGAGGGGTCAGGGAAGGGTAAAAAAGCTGAGGTGATGAAAAAGGCACTGGAGGAGATAATGCTAAGTGAAATAAGTCAAGCAGAGAAAGACAATTATCATATGGTTTCTCTCATCTGTGGAACATAAGAACTAGGAAGATCGGTAGGGGAAGAAAGGGATAAAGAAAGAGGGGGTAATCAGAAGGGGGAATGAAGCATGAGAGACTATGGACTCTGAGAAACAAACTGAGGGCTTCAGAGGGGAGGGGGGTGGGGGAATGGGATAGACTGGTGATGGGTAGTAAGGAGGGCACGTATTGCGTGGTGCACTGGGTGTTATACGCAACTAATGAATCATCGAACTTTACATCAGAAACCAGAGATGTACTGTATGGTGACTAACATAATTTAATAAAAAAAACATTAAAAAAAAAAAGCTGAGGTGAAGACAATGAGGGTTTCTGCTACCCAAAGTAATTCAGATGAAGAGAACAGGTAGAAACACAATTGGATTTTCCCTTGTTTGTTTGTTTGTTTGCTTGTTTTGCAGGGGAATTGGAGAGTATAGACATGTAGGACACTCTATTTTGCCTAGATTTCTAATATATAGAAGCCCAGCAGTTGAGCACCACCTCATGCGGGCTTGGGGAGATACCACGAGTGACCCAATGAAAGGACAGTGGAAGAGAAAGAAAATAAGCACCCTGCCTTGCATAAAGATGAGAAATGTCGGAGTGTTTCATTCCTGTAGTGTGACGTGGTAGAATACAAAGTATCTTAGGAGCATATTAGTCAGGGTTCTCCAGAGAGACAGAACCAATGGGAGGTTACATGCATGGAGAGATTTATTTTAAGGAATTGGCTCATGTGGTTATGGGGGCTGACAAGTCTAAAATCTGTAATGCAGGCCAGCAGGCTCGAAATTCAGGTAAGGGTTGATGTTGTAGGCTTAACTCAAAACCTGCAGGCTCAAAACTCAGGCAAGGTATTTATGTTGCAGTCTTGAGGCAGAATTTCTGCTTCTTCTGGAAACCTGTCTTTGCTTTTAGGGCCTTCTACTGATTGGATGAGGCCCACCCACATTATCAAAGGTAACCTGCTTTACTCAAAGTCTGATTTAAATATTAATCCCATCTAAAAAATACTTTCACAGCAACATCTAGACTGGCATTTGACTAAACAACTGTGCACTGTGGTCTAGTCAAATTGAGACATAAAATTAATCATCACAAGGAGCAAATTCACTGACTCAGTGAAGGGAAAATTTACCCTTTGTGAGGGCTGAGCTATGGGCTCTCAGCTAGGTTCTCCCTGTTGCAGAGTGTACTTGGGCTTCAGGAAATTACTCATACCAAGAAGCAGTGAAGAGGCCTAACGGACACCCCCACAGTCCCCAGTGTGCCACCTGATAGAGCCAGCATTAGCTATCACTCCCACGGAGAAAACAGATTGCAAAAGTTTCAGGAGCTAGACCTGTAGTAGACCTGAGCAAGCAAAACCACAATAACCCGTGGTCTCCTTACGATGAGCGCATGCTCAGTTTTTGAAGAGGTCCTTTCTCATCCCTCCCTCTGCTTGAGAATGAGTAGCAGGGCCTGGAATGGAGGAGAGAGAGAAAGATTATAAGGAGGTTGAGGCACTAACCCTCAGCTAGCCTTTCAAACCACTGTTGGGAAGTGAATTTACCTGAAAGCATGTAGGTATTATTGATCATTTAATTTGACATCTTTGCTACCAACAAAAGTGGGGTCTTGAGAGCTAATTTCAGATACAAAGAATTTTAAACGAACAACAAAAAATCTCTGTATTTCTGAGTTTCTCTGATTTTCAGTCATCATAACCGAAATAATCACACTTGTTAAACTGAATACTTACGGCTGAAAGTTAAACAGTTTATCTTGAAATTCATCCAGAAGTCTTACCAACCTCTTCTAATTGTGCAAAATATTCTGCCAATTGCTTTTCAAACCTGGATGCATATCAGAATCACCAGGGGGTATTTTTTTTTTAAACTTGAAATGCTCAGCCACCTCCCACACTCTTCCACAAATCTAATTTAATTAGTCAAAGGCAGAATCTGGAGCATTGGTACTTAAAAAAAAAAAAAGCCAAATGATTCTAATATGTAGGAACGCTTAAGACCACTGATAAAAATATGGTGATTTCTACTGCCTTTCATTGCATTGGCTAGTAAGTGGCAGGCATCTTGTCATTTCAGCTGAAGGCTGAAGATCTATCATACTACAGTTAGGAGATCTGAACTTAAAATTCAACTGTGTGAGGTACCACTAATACAAGGAACTCCAATGTGGTAAAAATTGAATGAACAGGTAACTTTTTAAAAAAGATTTTATTTATTTATTTGAGAGAAAGAGAGAGCATGAGAGAGGGGAGGATCCGGGGGAGAAGCAGACTCCACACTGAGCAGGGAGCCTGATGCGGGGCTCAGTCCTGGAACTCTGGGATCATGACCTGAGCTGAAGGCAGATGCTTAACCAACCCAGGTGCCCCTAAAAAGATAACTTTTAATGTTCTTGTTTAAAAATCATATCTCAAACTGTCTTATTGACACATTTGTAGGATGCTGTATCTTCTGACTTGTAAATTTATAATATTTATAATGTATAGGTATTATTTCTGAAATATAAGCAAAAGAAGAAAAATTCCATAATGTGTTAAGAAACTTCAAAATCTGGCTATAAACTCAGAACTCACTCTTAACTTCTTGTTTCCTTCCTTCCTTTCTCCTTCCTTTTCTTTTCAATACTGAGATTATAAATGGTCCACTATATGAAAACTGCTACTCATACAAATACTTTAGGTTATAGAACTCTTCAGTTCAGAAATAAGTCATGAATCGGGGAATTTCTTAACTTAAAACTATTTTAAATGTTTTCTATTACAATACTCATATTAAATGTAGAAATAAAAGGCAGTCCTAGAGTGTATTTTCTAGGTATGGTTGGGCCAAGCAGCCTGAGACAGGAAGAGTGAAAAATACATCATCTTCAAGACAGGAGCCAATTCTTGATCTGAGTCACTTTTGATGTGGCTGGCAGTATATAAAGTGTTCATATTTTTATTTTTAAGTATTTACCTCTGACCTCTGAGGATTTGATGGGATCATAAACAGAAATACAGATGTCTCAGATGAAAGCCATTTTGGAAAGATGTTCTGCCTAGCTCTTCAAATTCAAGATGTTTGGACTTTATATAAGCTAAAGAGAAGCATTTTAATGGAATCAATTCAAGCCTAAATGTCATGGCATAGATGTCTCAGCCAACTGAAAAACGAGTATATCTATTTTTTTTTTAATTTGAAGTGCAACATACAAAGAGAAAGTGCAGAAATCATGAGTGTACAGCTTGGTGAATTATCAGAAAATGAAAATTTATGCATTATTAGCACAGAGATTAAGAAATAAAACTTTTCTGTATCCCATTGTACCCCTTCCTAGTCCTAGCCGCCAAGGATAACCACTGTTCTACCTTCTAACACCATAGACTAGTTTTTCCTGTTTTTTTTTTTTTAATGTTTTGTTAAAGGAATTGTACATAATGTATTCTTTTGTGCTTGGCTTTTTAAATTAGTGTCAATGTTTTAATATTAATTCTTTGCTTTTGAATGTATACTATGTAGGATAGTATAGTGAACGTAAGTGTTTAAATTGGGCAAGCTGCAACGCAGATCTGGAGTCTGCCATTTGCTAACTGCATTAGCCTGTAGAAAGGTACTTAACCTGTTTGAGCCTCGGTCTCTTCACTGGTAAAATGGAAATGGTAACGCTCTCTTAAATGACTGTTGAGAGGATTAAATGAGATACTACATGTAAAGTACCCAGAAAATTATCGAAGCTTAATAATTGCTAGTCTCCTCACCCCACGTTCTTTCACCCTCCCACCTTTTCTCTTTAAATGTACAGGTGGGGAAAAAAAAGTTATTATTGCACTTGCAGGCTAAAAAGATTTTGTTATGGGAGATGCATGTGTTCAAAAGAACACAAAACCTTAGCTAGAATTTTTAAGGAACCATAGTTTTTTTTTTTTTCTTTAAATTCTGGCAAATTAAATATGTTGCATTCTATGATGTAACATTGGAAAGACTTCATGTTTTAGCAAATGCCAAAGGAAATGTCAAGTGACCTTATGAGTATGCTAATGGTAGGAAGTTATGAAGTAAGGAGATTGAATGAAAAGCTCCACCTCCCAGAGGTGATTTTGTCCCTCTCTCCTTCTCAACTGGCTAATGAGGGATTCTTAGATGTTATTTTAGTCTCAAGTTTAGTGGAATAAGTGTTTCTCTCTGAGACATCTGTGTATTCAAAATAGGGTATAATTACATGTAATGTGAACAGCTGTATTTATTATCATATTCATACTAAAAATTAATGCTTGAAAGTGATTGAATGAGATAAACTTACCTAATTCAAAATATCAATGAATTTTTATATGTTCTGAAAAATATTTCCGTTTTTAAAAACATTGAGTTTAGTTATCAATAATTTTCAAAAAGGTCTACGGTTTACTTCTTTTAGAAATGAAAATGATAAATATAATGTAATTTAATTGGTCGTAGTATTACCTAATTATCCCCTTCCTAGGAGGGCACCTAAGTATTTTTGCTTTTTAAATTTAAGATAAGTATAATCAGAGGTAGTCTTGTTTTCTCACAAAGTAGGAAGTATATCAATTGGTGTTCTTCCTTACTTATTGTTGTTGTGAGCCTCAAAAGATAACATATGTTAAAACTCTTTCCTATACAATATAGGATGGAAATATTTAGAAATATTTAGATTTTTCTTTACATGTGGGCATGATTTATTTGCTAGTATTTTAGATGGAGCATGCGTATTTGCCATGCCAAACAATGTCCCCAAATTTTATCCTTTATTCATGAAATGTTAGTGTGGTGTAAGTCTTTTCGATGACTTCTATCGGCCCAGTCCAACTATCCATATCTCTAACCTAAATCACTGGCTTAGAAAATCGAAGTTAAAAAATCAGCCAGGGCCTCTGCAGAAGCCTGATGGCTCAGAACCTGAGCGGTAGAATGTAGCTGTTTCCCTTCGCTATTAACGGAACATCCAGTCATTTCATTGAAAAAGATCAGTCTCCGAGGAACATTATCTTATGCTTCTCACACATAGATGGCGCTACTGACTCACCATCACAGAGACCTTCCCTCGGTTTCAGGACTGGCTTTGGACAAACGTCAATCCATCTATGTCTGGTCCCCAGATAGTTTCTATTTCTGGAGAGTTAACTGGCGTTAGGGGTGGGCTGAGGTCCTTAACAAGGAGCTGTTATTGTAATGTGTAACCAACCGTGTTAATATTTAGAAACAGCAATATATTGGTTGACTGAACTTTTCATGTTTCAACTGATTAATTGGTTGATATTGTGAATGAAAACTAAGGAGCCTGATTTGGACCCTTTGGTTTCAGTGAATTGTTTGTGAGATGCTGAGTGTGCTTTACTGTATCTTCTTTGCAACTGTTTTGTCATTTTGAATGTAGGGAAGGAAACAACATGTATCTATCATCTAGTATATACCAGTCACTGGGACTACTTAGAAATATCTTACTTAATCCCCTCCTCCCTATGGGGAATGGCTTATTATCTCTATTATCTTGATTTCACACATAAAGGTGAAGGTCAGGGATACTGTATGGCCTGAGATCTCCTAACAAATATTGATTATATTGTGGTTCAAGACTAGTTATATGACTTAAGATCTGACTTCAAATGTTCTTTCTATTTAAACCTATTCTGGGAATAATAATACTAATCTTATAAAATAAGCTTAATACAAACCTTGTACTTACACTGGCTTATTGCTGCCATGGGGAAAGGTAAATAATAGCCCTTTGGAAGGATAAAATATATCAGAAGCTCTTTTAAAGGCCTTCACTGAACTGAGTCAACAGATTAACCAGTGTTTTCTTTTCTTCCTTATGGAATATACTTACTGACTTGTGTGACTGAAGATTTAGAAATATATAAAATATACCTCCCCCCAGTTGCTTTATATTATCTAGTGCAAACTTACCGGCTAGAAATGTGATTTTTAAAGTTTATGAAGAGAAGTTCACAATTATATTAAGAATTCTGAGAGGTTGGACTTTTCTAAATTCATGAGAATAATATATATGTATATATTCTGAGTAATATATTATGTATATACACACACATACATATATAAATTTCATTTTGGGGTTGAGAGAAAGCGTATCAAACTTGGCTACTTTTAATGATTCGATAAGATATTTTACTTTGTATTTATGATGACTACTTCTAAAGATTATCAGGGCCACTGTCTTAGAGACAGAGGGGATAAAAGATTTGCTACCCATTGTTTTGAAATTTGAAAATATCTAGAAATGCCTAACTAGGTTCTCTCTCATATACCCTGTCTAATATGATTATATCAGATATACTTATTTCTCATTTCTAAGACTAGTTTACTGGGATTTCATGAAACATAATGCTTTTTCTTCTATTTTTTTTTCTGAATAAGAAAGGTGCATTTTGATTGTATTCTGTAATTTGATTTTATTGTTCCTAAATCTCTATCATTTGGTTAGATTACAAGGTCTTCTCAATTCTTTGCATTTAAGCTACTTGTCATAACCATTTAATTAAGAAATCCCAGGACAGAATCTATGGCGATCCTTAGGGAAGGATGCCAACAAAATCAACACAGCCAGTATTCTAGGCACGGAGACATGAAGTCTTTGGGGCTAAGGAAAATTGAAAAGTGAGATATCCCTTAAGAGGTAAACAACAGACAGGGAATGATTACGAGTCAAAAGTTCAAAGTGAATCAAAGAGCTTTGATGTTCATTTAAGCAGGAATTGGGCTGGCATTTGGTAGATGGCTCTAGACCAAGACTTTGTGATCTTGACAGCTAGAAACGTAAAGATAGTTAAATGTAAGGCCTCAGAACAGGAAGGTAGGGTGATGCAGGAATGGAATGCCCAACTAATTGGGGTAACCAGATCTTAGGAAACGTAATAATTAGGTAGAATATTGAAAAAGAAACTCAGAACTTAGATAACATAGCAGGGTTTTGTTTCTTGGTTTTTGTTTTGTTCTTTTTTTCTACATACAATCTATTTTATATTAGCCTTCTCTGCTGGAGATACCCTTCTGCTTATACACTGGCTCTTATTAATTTTACTTTTGCAAACACTTTTCATCTATATTTCTTTTTCTTTTTCTTCTAGTTTAGCAGTTTCTCCCTCTTTCTTGGAAAATTCTTAACAGCATTCTGAGATTCAAATATATCCAAGATCTTTCTGCATAATCAAAAAAGCTCAAAATTTTCTTCATCACAAGTCTGCTTCCGGTTTCTACCATATTTCAATGTTTTCCTTAGTAGGATAAGCAAACCACAGAAACAACAAAAAAACTCCAACCTCTCAAGAGTCCTTTACATTTCCAGTCTTCACTTTTCAACTTCTCATTCACTCCCATTGGTCTGGTTTCCATCTCCACACCTCTCTAAAATTGTTTCATTGATACCAATGATTTCCATGTTATCAAATCCAAAGGACACTTCTCTGTCTTCATTTTCTTGTACTTAGCAGTATTCAACACGGATCACCACTCTCTCTGTATTGAAACAATTTTTTTTTTTGTTTTTTCCAGCACGCCGTATTCCCTTGGTTATCCATGCAAGGAATAATTTGACTTTGGAGTAGCAAAAGAGATTTATGGATATTCTTTTAGTGCCATTCTGGAACCTCTGGGAATTGACTGGATTCTGTGGCACCTGTGACCCTTGTCTTTTAGCAATTTTATGACTGGAAATTATAGATAACTGAAAGCAATGGAAATAATTCTTGTCTGTAGACATGAAAATAAGTTCTGTCTGGTGGGGGAAACACTCTCCTCCTTCCTCCTGAAAAAGCCAGTTGGGGTCCATTTGTAAATTTATTTCATCATTCCTTTACTTTATATAAACTTGTGTCCTTTAACTTCTCCTTTGAGTTGGTCATGACATCTCTCTGATTCCTTCAATTAATGAGTTAAGTAAGTTTTGACACATATTCATTTGATATGAGAGTTAGGGTTTTCATTTTTTTAAAATTATTGAAGTATGATGGACATAAAATGCTTTAATAGTTTCATGTGTACAACATTTGATTCAACAATTCTATATGTCGCTCAGTGCTTACCATGGTAAGTATAGTTGCCATCTGTCACCATACAACATTATTACCATATTATTGACTATATTCCCTATGCTGCATTTTTCACCTCTGTGACTTATTTATTTCATAACTGGAAGTTGTACCTTTTAATTCCCTTTATCTATTTTGCCCATCCCGGCACCCACCTCCTCTCTGACAGCTACCAGTTTATTCTCTGTATTTAAGAGTCTGTAACATCACTTCTCCTTAACCTGAGTGACCTTAGTCTCCTTAATCAACCTGGCCACTTTGTGTTGTTCTCATTGTATGGCTTCTACTTCTGCTACTGACAGTTAGCTTCGGCCAGGTTTCTTCTGTAAGTGATACCAGTCAGGTAATCCCAGTTTTCAGTGATATCTCTCTGCTCATTATTCCCAGTATTTATCTGTAGCCCTAACCTCTCATCTGAGCTCCTCAATCGTATGTCCCATTCCTTATAGGAAAGCGAGATCTTATTGATATCTCACATTTTACAAGGAAAAAAATGGAATTCTTGAATTCTGTTTTCTCTCCATCAATAGAGCAACAACAATAATGAGCAATCCACCAAAAATAACCTGTTCTCTCCCAGGCTTCCACATTTCAACGAATGTTAATATCATCTGACCAGTTGCGCAAGGAAAAAACTCAAAACTCTGTCTCCTTTTATCCATCAACAATCTCTATCTTCTATCTTAAAGTAGCTCAAATTTGTTACTTGTCTCAATTTTCACTCTCAACACCACATCATCTCCTGCCTGGACCAGTGATTGCTTGCTGCTTGTATTCTTGCACTTCTATATTCAGTTTGCTACCTGAGCAACCAGATTGAACTTTTTATTTTATTTTATTTTATTTTTCTTTCTTTCTTTTTTTTATTTATCTGACAGAGATAGAGACAGCCAGCGAGAGGATCGGAAGAAGCAGGCTCATAGCAGAGGAGCCTGATGTGGGGCTCGATCCCATAACGCCAGGATCACGCCCTGAGCCGAAGGCAGACACTTAACCGCTGTGCCACCCAGGCGCCCCTTTTTTATTTTATTTTATTTTATTTTATTTTATTTTATTTTATTTTATTTTATTTTATTTTATTTTATTTTATTTTATTTATTTGAGAGAGAGACAGAATGCAAGTGGGGAGGGGCAGAGGGAGGGAGAGAGTGAGAGCCTGACACGGGCTCCATCTCATGACCCTGAGATCATGATCTGAGTCTTCAAAACCCAGAGTCAGAGGCTTAACTGACTGAGCCGCCCAGGTGCCCCAGACTGGTCTTTTTAAACATAGATTAGATTACTTCACTTTAATACCTAACACTTTTGATCCCTCCCAGTTTCATTTGGAATAAAATTCAAATTCTTTATATGAAGAATCCTAGCTTGATCTCTCTGCTATAGAAGATAAAATTAACTTATAATGTAATTTTTAATCTTTATTATATTCCCATGATGGGTATCATACCTGCTCCATAGTAGGTACTCAGTAAATATTTTTTAAATAAATTAATGCATTGAGTAATACACTTTTTACCTAAAGGGCTTACATAGTCCTTTTTCTGTCTCCCAGAGTCATTTCTCTTATTAATCTCTACCTTGTTTACTATGTTCCAACTATAGAGAACTACTTCCTTTTCTTGAATAATCACAAATGTTCCTGGTTTTAGAACTTTACACTTACTGTTTCCTGTATCTCCAGTGTATTCTATCTGGCTTCTCATAATTTGACTCTTCCCTGTTTGAATCTGAAATCTGAAAAAAGCATCTTCAGATTTCAAATCACTTTTCTCAAAGAGGCCTCTCCTTACCCTACCTAAAGTAGCCTCACTTCTTTTTCAGAGTATCTTGTAGTCTTTTCCCTTCACATTTACCACAAACCACAATATCTTTTTTCAAATTTTTAAATTTGATTTTATTTGGTTATGCCCAACTCTGCCTTCTCTCCTTCCCCCTGCCTCCACAGAATGCAGAAATCTTGTGTGCCCTTTTCTTCCTCCGAGTCTCAGAATCCAGGATACACCCTGGATCATAATGCAGACCTAAAATTCTTTTTAAAAATGAGTATGTGAAGTGTTAAGCTTATACATTTAGTGTAATAATTTGTCAATATCTACCTTGATCTCTGTGTTATAGAAGATGAAAACTAACTTGTAATTTTTACTCATTATTATATCCCCATAACTGATATCATGCCTGGTCCCATAGTAGGTGCTCAATAAATATTTTTAAAATAAATGAATGAATGAATGGAGTAATATAATCTCAAAACCAGAACAGATTCCTTGCTCCTACTTTACTGCCATAGGCCAGTTTATAGTTCCAGTCTTTGAGGCCAAATGGTTGCCCAATTCTGGGCAGGACCGAATCCGGAGATGAGGGATGGTTAGATGTGGGCATGTTGGTTAGATGAGTAGGCAGGAAACAGGCAGACCATTTTACTACATTTAGCCCATAGGTCATTTTTTTTTAATGACTAGTTTTTTACTCAAATGGGATCTCAAATTCTATTCACCTAAAAAGTTAGAGTTCTTTTATATTCTTCTCAATTAATAGACTTATCCATTTAATAATGGTATACATTCTATTTTATACATACTTTCTCTCCAACTGGAAACTTTCTTGATTAGAGGAATAATTTTGTTGGCTATCGGATAACCACATTCATAAGTTTTATTTGAGTTTATTCTAGTAGTTACAGAGTTGAATTACACTGCCTAAATCATGATAACGTTTTCCTAACTCCAAACAGTGAAAAATATCCAGTTAAAAATTCAATACAATCTTACGTTTGTGGGAAAGCTTAAGAGAAACTACATTAAATGTAACAGAGATTTCAGATACATTTTAAATATTTTTCTGGAAGTCATGTATAAAAATATGAAGAATTAGTAGGAAAACCAGACAAGTCTCGTTTTTATTACATTCACGTTTCTTAAAAAACACAAAAACTGAAATACCTGAAGCAAACTCCAAATGGAGTAGAAATGAAGAGATGCAGCACAAAATTTCTTTTGTTTAGAACAGAAATCTTGAATGGGGAGCTTTTTTTAGGCAAGTAGAAAATTATTTTTAATGAAACCAATACAGCACTGACTTATAGGAATCTATTACATAAATGATGTCTTATCTTGCTTGATTCTTATTGTTATATTTTAGAATCAATCTGGCTGGGTAGGAAAATTTGAATTTATTTTTAAATATAAATACTGATATTTTAAAAAGAGCCTATTTTACTTTAGAGCAAGAGAAAATTCAGCTTTGTTCGTGATGGTTCACTAATGTGGGAGTAGAAGAATTAATACAAATTTGGAGAAGACCTACTTCCTTAAACCTATCCATAATTTAGGAATAATGCCTTGGTGGAAATTAACCTAATAAATAAATATATAAAGTAAAAGGATACAAATTAAGTAAGAATTTAATAAATTCAATGACTATCAGGTCCAACTAAGATAACTTTTAGGGGTAATTTGGAATAATAGAAAGGATCTTAGACGAAGAATGAGAATTCTGTATTCTAATTTTAGGACTCACTTTAACTTATTTTATTTTAGGACAGATAAATTTATTCGCATGAACTAGAAATCTTCATCTACAAAATAAGGGGTTAAGACATCTTAACTTTCTATGTTTATACTTAAAACTGAGTCCAGTATTGAATAATAGGATATGAGTTATGATCAAGCCTTAATGTATCTACTACTGTACTTCTAGCTTATATTCATATAGAGAAAAAAAAAATCAAACAAGCTAGTCCAAGGGTCTTTTTTACATCATACTTCTTGAGAATTATCTAAATGATTACTTTTGCTTTTTTCCCCACTTTTGATTTCTTCATCCAAGTGGGTCTTATGGCTATGATCAGTTCTTGGATTCTATATTCTTAAGGATAATAAGGTCCAAGGAAAGAAAAGTCTTGATTTTAGAAATTTTTTCCGCTTTCTGTCCTCCTTGAAATTTTTTGTTGAATATACTACTTCATCCACTCTGCCACTCGGATTTCTTTATAAAATTTTTCAATTAATTATGTTTTTTCTTGTTTACAAACTCTTTAAAGAATATTGGGACATATGTGACTATGAATATAGAAAATATAACTAAATACAGCAAATAGGTTTTGGACATATAGAAAAATATAACCTCATGTTAATATCATTCTTTTTTGGACAAAAAAAGTAACGTAGTTGATTCCATAATCTTGTGAAGCATGTAAGAAATGTCTTCTATTGCCTGCACACATATGCAAATAAAATAACAAAAAAGTAAATAAATTACCTAAGCTACTTAAATGAGTCAATGGAAAGCAAGGAAATAAACTTCATAGGTGGAATTAATATAAAAATACTAAGTGTATTAGATTACAGCTAAGCTAGTTTCAAGACATTGGAAGCTTGAACTCATTATTCATTGTACAGTATATAAAGTGATTCATATAAATAGATCAAGAAAATATATGTCCTATTATTTAAAATTAATCTAAACCATTAAGGTTGGTTAATAATGTTGGAAAAAAGAAGGATAAATATTACAGTTTAGAGCAGACACATCTTACTGTTAAGTTTTTCTGTGAAGCAGATGAACTTGAAACATCATGATCCAGTGTGCCTATAGTAAATTTATAATTTTAACAAAGACATATAGCTTTCTCTGAATTTCTTTTGGAGAAATCATGATCACTACACTGGGATTTTTTTTTTCTAATTTCATGCTCTATTAATTACAACTTTTATGGATTGAATGTTTGGGTTTCTTCAAAATTTATATTTTGAGAAATCCTAATCCCCAATGTGATGGTATTTATTAGGTGGTGGGGTCTTTGGGAGGTAATAAGGTCATGTTGGTGGAACCCTCATGAAGGGAATTCAAGCTCTCATAAGAAGAAACAGGAGAGAGGTTTTTCTCTCCCCCCTTCTCTCTCTTTCTTTCTGCCATGTGAGAAGCCAGTCATCTGCCAACCTGGAAGAGTATTCTTACCAGACACTTGATCTAGCACCTTGATCTTGGACTCCCCAGCTTTCAGAACTGTGACAAATAAATGTCTGTTGGGGAGCTTGGGTGATACAGTTGTTAAGCATCCCATTCTTGGTTTTGTCTCAGGTCATGATCTCAGAGTCCTGAGACTGAACCCTGCAAGGGGCTCTGCACTCAGCAGGGAGTCTACTTGAGATTCTGTTCCTCTCCCTTGCCCTCTCCCTCCCCTTCTACCCCTCTACTCCTGTGTGTATGTGCTGTCTCTCTCTCAAATAAATAAATAAAACTTAAAAAAATATAAATGTTTATTGTTTAAGACCCCAGTCTTGGTATTCTTGTATAGCAGTTTGATATGACTAGGACAACAACTTATTAAAGTTATTTCATGATTACAGAATTTGCCAACAGTACTGCCCTGTGCCAAAATCTATTATCTATGCCCAGTTACTAAGTTTTAGAAATGCGGCCACTTATTCAATCCTGAAACTACTTAAACTCTGTTGTAGTCTTGAAATAACCTGGTACTCTTGATCTTTGGTTATGAATTCATTTTGACATAATCTGGAGGTTTTTCCAACTGGTATATCCATACCAGTTCTTATATCAACTACTTTATGGACTGTTATTTTACCTGTTAACCTGTAAACAATGACTTTTATCACCTCACAATAAATAGGTTTGCTTACCTTCCATATTGTGTTGGTTAGGCCAAGTAGACTAGGATATGGTAGAGACCTTAGACCAATAGGAGCCAGTGAACCCACAGAATAAGGAGATCTCAATAATTGGGTAGCCACAAAACTGTAAAAAATAGTTATTTTGTGGAAATAGTCTAGCTGAACTGTTTAAGCTTGACTTTATTGTAATAGAATCATTTGAAAGGTAATTGTAGTTCCAGGTATTTGATAGATAGTTTAGGCATTTAGCCATTTTGGATTTTTGTATTAAAATTTTATAGTCTTCGGGAGTTATGTTATGTAACAATCTTAATTTACTTTCCAATTGAATTGTTAAGGTGAATAATTTTATTTTGAATTTAACATGCCCAGAAAGCATATTTTTGGTGTGAAATGTCAAAGTATGTTTTTCTTCCCTACATGAAAATAGCTTGCAGATTTGGTTGACATTTGATATAAAGTGATTTCTATAGTTTGAGGCACAAGTGAACTTCAATTTTAACCTTGTAATGATTATACATGTTTATGGAAAATGAGTTGAAATGTGGAACTGCAATCATTGTCTACATTTTTCAGGTTTTGCCAGGCCTAAATGCCTTTTTATTTAGAGAATTTTCCATGCCTTTGGGTTACTAAAAATCAAAATAATGTAAACTGGTACATTTTTATTTGGTTGAATCTCTAGCCAAATAGGCAGTGACCATGAGCTTTATTCATAATATCATATTTTGCATGGGCTTTGCCTATGGCTCTTGGAACACATTGGTGGCATATCAGGAAAAAGGGAATAAACCATTCTGGAGGAATGGCCTGGCTTAGGGCTGACACACAAGGAGTGAGGTTAGAAAACAAAGTTACAGTACTCAAGAGCATACTACAATCTTGGGCTATCTGTGCTCATAGTTAAAAGGCAAGCAAATACATGGGTATTTGTTCATATTAAACATTGTCTTGCTTTCAAAAGGATCAACTCCAATCTTTTTTAAAAATTAAATTTTTTAAAAAAATTTTATAATGAACTTATTATTAGAACAGTTTCAGATTTACAGAAAAACTGATAGGATAGTACAAAGAGTTCTCACCCCACATATAGTTTTTCCTCTTATTAGTACTTTAGAAGTGTGGTACACTTGTCACAATTAACAAACCAATATTGATACATTATTTTATTTTATTTATTTATTTATTTATTTATTTATTTATTTATTTATTTATTTAAAGATTTTATTTATTTATTTGACAGAGATAGAGACAGCCAGTGAGAGAGGGAACACAAGCAGGGGGAGTGGGAGAGGAAGAAGCAGGCTCATAGCAGAGGAGCCTGATGTGGGGCTCGATCCCATAATGCCGGGACCACGCCCTGAGCCGAAGGCAGATGCTTAACCGCTGTGCCACCCAGGCGCCCCTGATACATTATTATTAACTAGGGTCTATAGTTTATTCAGATTTCCACAGAATTTAACTAAGGCCCTTTTTCTGTTCCATGATCTTATCCAGAACACCACATTACATTTAGCCATCATGTCTTTTTGGCCTCCTCTTGGCTGTGACAGTTTCTCAGATTTTCCTTGTGTTTATGACTTTGAGAGTTTTGAGGAGTGCTAGTTGGGCATTTTGTAGAATGCACTTCCATTGGGATTTTCTGATGTTTTCCTCTTTTTTGTTTAATTAAAAAAGTTTTAATTGCAGTAAAGAACAAATAACATAAAAAAATATATTGACTTGTTTTTTCCCAATGTGAACATATCCCTTACATCATATAGTTATTTTTTTTTTTTTGGTGAGAGCATTTAAGATATAGTCTCTTAGCAAATTTTAAGCATACAATACAGTATTATGAACTATAATCACCATGATGTAATTAGATCCCCAGAACTTATTTATTTCATAACTGACAGTTTGTACCCATTTGACCAACATTCCTATTTTTCCCATCTCCTGACGCCTGAAAACTACTGTCCTACTCTCTGGTTCTAGCTTAACTTTTTTAGATTCTATACATATATAAGTGAGTTCATATAAGTGTTTGTCTTTCTGTGTCTACCTTGTCATAATACCCTCCAGTTTCATCTTTGCTGTCACAAGTGGCAAGATTTCTTTCTTTTTTATGGCTGATTAACATTCCATTCTATATACATGTTTTATATATATCCATATTTACATATGGACATATATCCCACTGTGTATGTATCATATTTTCTTTTTTTAAAGATTTTTTTATTTATTTGAGAGAATGTGTGAGAAGGAGGAGGGACAGAGGGAGAGGGAGAGACAGAATCTCAAGGAGACTCCACACTGAGCACAGAGCCTTCCATGGGGCTCGATTTCAAGACCCTGAGATCATGACCTGAGCCAAAACCAAGAGTCAGACACTCAACTGACTGAGCCCCAGGTGCCCCTATATCACATTTTCTTTATTCACCCATCAACAGACACTTGGATTATTTCCATATCTTGGAATATTGTGAATAATGCTGCAACAAACATGGGAGTGCAGATATCTTGTTAAGATAGTGATTTCATTTCTTTTGGATTTATCAAAAGTAGACTTGTTGGATTGTATGGTAGTTCTATTTTTATTTTTATTTTTTGAAAGAGACTCCACCTCCATACTGTTTCCCATAGTGGCTACATCAATTTACATTTTTACTACCAGCACACAAGAGTTCCCTTTTTTCCATACTTTCACCAAAACTTGTTATCTCTTGTCTGTCTGTCTTTTTTTTTTTTTAAAGATTTTATTTATTTATTCGACAGAGATAGAGACAGCCAGCGGGAGAGGGAACACAAGCAGGGGAGTGGGAGAGGAAGAAGCAGGCTCCTAGCAGAAGAGCCTGATGTGGGGCTCGATCCCAGATCACTGGGATCACGCCCTGAGCCGAAGGCAGACGCTTAACCGCTGTGCCACCCAGGCGCCCCTCTTGTCTTTCTGATACTAATCATCCTAACAGGTACAAAATGATATCTCACTGTGCTTTCGATTTGCATTTCTTTCATTGGTAGTGATAGTGAACATCTTTTCATATACCTGTTAGCCTTTTCTATGTCTTCTTTGAAAAAAAAAAGTCTGTTTAGGTCTTTCTGCATTTTATAATTGGGTTATGTGAGCACTTTGTGTATTTTGGGTATTAACCACTTATCAGATAGATCTATTCCCATTTTGTAAGTTATCTTTTAATTTCATTAATTATTTTCTCTGCTGTACAGAAGCTTTTTAGTTTGATGTACTCCCTTTTCTTTTGCTTTTGGTACCTGTGCTTTTGGTGTTAGATTTAAAAAAATCATTGCCAAGACCAATATTAAAGAGCTTTCTCCATAAATTTTTTTTCTGAGAGTTTTATGACTTCAGGTCTTACATTTAAGTCTTTAATCTATTTTGGGGCACCTGTGTGGCTCAGTCAGTTGAGTGTCTGCCTTCAACTCAGGTCACGATCCCAGGATCTCAGTGGGGAGCCTGCTTCTCCCTCTCACTCTGCCTGCCGCTCCCCCTGCTTGTGCTCATGCCCTCTCTCTGTCAAATAAATAAATAAATAAACAAATAAATAAATAAATAAACAAATAAATAAATAAAATCTTTAAAAAAAAAGCCTTTAATCTATTTTGAGTGAATTTTTGTCTATGGCATAAGTGTCCAGTGTCATTCTTTTGCATAGTGTGTTTCCAAGACCGCTTATAGAAGAGACAATCCTTTCCTCACTGTGTATTCTTGGTATTCTAGTCAAAGAACAAAAATATAAAAAATTAACCATTTGTGTGTGGGGTTATTTCTGGGCTCTCTATTGTGTTCCGTTGGTCTAAATGTCTGTTTTTATGCCAGTGCAATACTGTTTTGATCACTATAGCTTTGTAATATAGTTTGAAATCAGGAAGTGTATACCTCCAGGTTTGTTCTTTATCAAGATTGTTTTGGCTATTTAGAACATCTGTGATCCTATACAAATTTTAGGATTTTTTTTAATTCTATGAAAAATGCCATTAGTATTTTGATAGTTTGCACTAAATCTGTAGATTGCTTTGAATAGTATGAATATTTAACAATGCTAATTTTTCCAATTCATGAATATAGGGTATCTTCCCATTTATTTGTATCTTCTTCAGTGTCTTTCATCAATGTTTTATACTTTTCACTATTCAGATCTTTTACCTCCTTGGTTAAATTTATCCTATGGATTTTATTTTTCTGATGCCATTGTAAATGTGTTTTTTCCCCTAATTTCTTTTTTGGATTTTATGTTACTAATGTATAGAAATAGAACTACTTTTGTATCTTGATTTTGTATCCTGCAACTTTACTGAATTTTTTAATTAGTTCTAACAGTTTTTGGGTGGAGTTTTCTGCGTTTTATATACATAGGATTATGCCATCTGTAACACAGAAACATTGTTCTTCTTCCTCTCCTGCTTGGACACCTCTTATTTCTGTTTCTTGCCTGATTGCTTTGGTTAGGACTTCTGTTACTATGTTGAATAGAAGTGGTGAGACTGAGCACCCTTGTTATGTTCCTGATCTCGGAGGAAAAATTTTCAGCTATTCACTGTTTAGTATGATATTAGCTATGTGCTTGTCATATATGGCGTTCATTATCTTGAGGTACATTCCTTCTAAACCTAATTTAATTGAGAATTTTTTTCATGAAAGGATATTGAATTTTGTCAAGTGCTTTTCCTGCTTCTATTGAGATGATCCTATGATTGTTAATCTCTCATTCTGGTGTATGTGGTGTATCACATGGATTGATTTGCATATTTTGAACCATCCTTGCACCCAGGGATAAATCTAACTTGATCATGATGTATGTTCCTTTTAATGTGCTGTTGAATTTGGTTTGCTCATATTTTATTTTGAGGATTTTTGCATGTGTCTTCAGCAAATATATTGGTCTATAGTTTTCTTTTTTTTAGTGTCCTCGTCAGGCTTTGGTATGAGGGTAATGTTGGCCTCATAAATGAGTTTGGAAGTGTTTCCTCTTCTTCAATTTTATGGAAGAGTTTGAGAAGAATTGACATTAATTATTCTTTAAACGTTTGATAGAATTCATCCATGAAGCCATCTGGTCCTGGGCTTTCCTTTGTTGGGAGTTTTGTTTTGTTTTGTTTTTTGTTTTTTGTTAGTGCTTAAATCTCCTCACTTGTTATTTGTCTGTTCAGTTTTCTATTTCTTCATGATTTAGTCTTGGTAGGTTGAATGTTTCTAGGAACTTACCCATGTCTTCTAGGTTATCCAATTTGTCAGCATTTAGTTGTTGATAGTAGTCTCTTATAATCCTTTGTATTTCTGTGGTGTCAGTTTTAAGTTTCCTCTTTCATTTATAATTTTATTTATTTGATTCTTTTCTCTTCTTTTCTTGGTTAGTATAGCTAAAGGTTTGTCAATTTTATTTATCTTTAAAAAAATAACTCTTACTTTTGTTGATCTTTTTTGTTGTCTCTCTAGCTTTTATTTTATTTATTTTTACTCAGGTCTTTATCATTTCCTTCTGCTTGCCTTGGACTTAGTTTGTTCTTTTGCCAATTCCATGAAGTATAGTTAAATAGTTTATTTGAAAACTTTTTTTTTCTTAAAGTAGGCCCTTATCACTACAAAATTTCTTCATAGAACTGTTTTTCCTGTGTCCCATAAGTTGTGGTATATTGTTTTTCTATATTTGCCTGTTCCAAGGATTTTTTATGTTTTGTTTTTGATTCTTTCTTTGATTCATTGGTTATTCAGTATGTGTTAATATCTTCATATTTGTGAGTTTTCCAATTTTATTTTTCTGTTATTGATCTCTAGTTTCATACCATTGTGGTCATAAAAAGATATGTGATTTGATTTCAATCTTCTTAAGTTGTTAGGACTAGTGTTGTGGCCAATGATCTACATGATCGATCCTGGCTAATTTCCAAGTGCACCTAAAAACAATGTACATTCTGCTGCAATTGGATGGAATTTCTCTATATATGTCTATTAGGTTCATTTAGCATTATGAAAGTCTGCTGTTACCATATTGATTTTCTCTCTGAATAAACTGTCCATTGTTGAAAGTAGGGTGTTAAAGTCCCCTATTAGTGTACTGTGTCTTTTTTTGCCTTCAGTTCTGTGAGTATTTGCTTTAAATATTTAGGTTCTCCAATGCTGGGTGCGTATATAACAGTTATTTTCTCTTGATGAATTGATATTTTTATCATTATATAGTGACCTTTGTCTTTTGTGACCAATTTTGACTAAAAATCTGTTTTGTCTGATGTAAGTGTAGCCACCTCTGCTCTCTTTTGTTCACTATTTGCATGGAATATCTTGTTCTATCCTTTTACTTTCAGCCTATTTGTGTCTTTAAATCTATGGTGAGCCTCTTGTAGACAGCATATAGTTGGATCTTATTTTTTACCCATTCATTCACACTGTGTCTTTTGATTGGGGAATTTGGTCCATTTTCATTTAAAGTAATAATTCACAGTGAAGGACTTACTTTTGTCATTTTCTTGTTTTCTGTTTTGTGGTACTTCTTTCCCTCTTTTGTTTTCTTTCTTTGTGACTTGTTGAATTTTTTTTTTTTTATAATGGTATGCTTTGATTTCTTACTCTCTTTGTATCCACTAGAGGTTTCTTCTTCATGGTTGCCATGAGTTTTGCATAAAACACTTTATAAGTCTGTTTTAAGCTGAGGTAAAAGTATTTTATGTACCGCAGTTATAGAATTTAGAATATTCTGAGTTTGAGTATATACTTACTTTTAACAATGAGTTTTATGTTTTCATATGTTTTTGTGTTAGTGCCTTTCCATTTCAACATGAACTTTCTCTAATATTTTTGTAAGGCATGTCTAGTGGTGATGAACTCCCTCAGCTTTTGTTTATATGGAAATATCTTTATCTCTCCTTATTTCTAAAGTACAATAATCTTGTTTTGTTTTTTGTTTCTTTGAGCACTTTGACTATATTCCACTCCCTCCTGGCTTGCAAAGTTTCTGCTGAGAAGTACACTGATAGCCTTGAGTGATGAGCGTTTTCTCTTGCTACTTTTATAATTCTCTTTTTGTCTTTGACTTTTGAGAATTTATTTATAATGTTTCTCAGGGTAATGTTCTTTGGATTGCTCTTGCTTGGGGTCCTCTGAACTTCATGTGCCTTGGTGTGCATATCCATCCCATGACTTAGGAAATTTACAGCCATTTTTGTAAAAATTAGCTTTCTGTTCCTTTCTCTGTCACTTCTTCTTGGACTCCTAAAATGCTTGATGGTGTCCTATAGGTACCATATGGTTTCTTCACTCTCTTTTATTCTCTTGTTAAAAAGTTTTTGCTATTCTAAATGGCTTATTTCAAATGACTTGTCTTCAACTTAGCTGATGATTTCTTCTATGTGACTGAGGCTGTTGTTGAGCACTTTATTGAATTTTTTAGTGCTGTTATTGTATTCTTCACCTCCAAAATTCCTGTTTGGTTAATTTTAAGGTTTCTATTTCTTTATTAAGCTTCTCATTTGTTATGTATTATTTTCTTGATTTGATTTTATTGTCTATTTGTTTTCTCTTGCATCTATCTCACTGATCTTTAAGATGATTGTTTTGAATTCTTTGTCAGGCAATATGTAGATCTCCATTTCTTTGGGGTTGGTTACTGGAGTTTTATTGGTTCCTTTGGTGGTGTCCTGTTTAGGTGATTCTTTGTGATCTGTGTAGCCTTGTATTGGTGTCTGTGCATTTAAAGGAGCAAACACCTCTTCCAGTCCTTGCAGATTTGGTTTCAGCAGGTGAACATCTGTTAGTTCTCTAGGCTAATCTCCAGGATTACAATTAAGTGCAGTTGGAGCTGGAGCTGCTACCTGGGCACAGCCTTCCTTCTCCTTGGTCTTGGGCACCACCAGTGTTTCAAAATCTCCTACCTGGATCTCAAAGCTCCCTCAAAGACAGTTTTGTCCATGGATAGCTATCAAATTATTTTTGCTGAGGGGGAAAATGAGCAAGGGGTCTCCTATTCCAACATCTTGCTGATGGCATCTCCTGTTCTAACCATTTTTGAACGTACAGTTCAGTAGTGCTATCTGTATTCACATTGTTTTGTAACAGATATCTAGAGCTTTTTGATCATGCAAAGATGAAACTATACCCGTTGAACAACAACTCATTTCCACCCCTCATCCCAAGGTTCTTTTAGTTATTAAGTTTGCATGGGAGACTTAAAATACAATTCTGGTTTTATATGAGATAGGAAAGAATATTTATTGAAAACTACTATGTTCCAGGCATTTTGTCAGCTACTTTTAAATATGTTTTCATATTTAGTTCTTATGAAAGTGGAGTGAAACTGTACTTACTGTCCTCATTTTTCAGATTTGGGAACTTTGGCTTTGTTGAGTAACCTGCAAAAGGCTACATAGCAATTGATGAGGCAGATATTGATCCCAAACTGGACCTGTAGAAATGCAAATGAGTAGAGTGATTAAAATCTTTGAGGAAATGAAGAAAGAATCTGATGATTTAATTCATATTTTATTACTTCAGTGAAATATATAGAGGTTGTACTTTAAGCATTCAGCATTTTGGAGCTGGAAAACCCTCTGCTTCAGGGTCTGCTGCACTCCGGACCATTTCACATTCCATTCTTGTGACTGACTGACGTGCATGACTATGACAAATGCTTGGCAGCCTCATTGGGCGGGGCCTGTGAGTGTGAGGACTCAGACTGTCATTAAACTAGGGCCTGGTGCCAAGGACTGAGTGCATGCTGAAGACACTGCTCCAAGCTCCACCACCCTATTGGCCAAGGCACAAGTGCAAACTGTGCTTGTGAAATTATCATAAATTATTTTTTAATGGAACATGTTAAATCAGACAAAGAAAATGCTTTCCCTCTGGAATGGAATCCCACCCTATTGCAATCTGAGTTTGACTTGATAAATAATGGACAGGCTACTGAGGGAGATTACAAATTGTATCTCTCAAAGGGTTTTAAAAGGAGAATAACCATCTGTCCATGATGAATCCAAGGTAAAGTTGTGTCTATGAATTTGAAAAACCCATGGTATTGTAGAAAGGAGTATTTCACTACTAGCAACAAGACCTCAGCTTTAGTTCTGAGCTTTCCAGTAACTCTTCTTGTGACCTTCAGCAAGTAGCTTGAATTCTGTCACCATATGGTGAGATCTCCAGAGCAGGTCCTCTAATTTATAAGCTTCTAGCACTGAAATATCAAGAAACAACTCTAACTAAATTACAATGAGAGGTTGGACTAAAATGTGTTCTGTGAAAACTAGCTCCATGGGAGGTAAGTAAGTACTCTATTATAGACATGTTTTGCAGTAAGATGGGGGACAATGAGTAGAATAAAATTAAGCTTTTTTTTTTATGCCAAGATTTCTCAGAGCCTTTCATGTGCTAAAGGGTAAAGTGATTTTCTAAGAATTAACTGGCGTTAAGTGTTTCCCAAACATACTTGACCATGAAACCCGTTTTGTGCAACATATCATAGATATAGCATTCTGTGAATCATTTTTTGATAATCACAGACTTCCAACTCAATACTGTAATTTCTAGCTTTGAAAATTCAGTATGTCCTTGTTTTCTAAATGTCCCTGCTTATTTTAATACCTATCAGGAGAAGTATAAAAATTTATTCATTCACTAATTTATTCAATAAGGATTTATCAGCACCCATCATGTGCTAACATAGCACCAAGTGTTGAAAACATGTCAATGAATAAACAACAACAAAATTTCTGCCCTCGCGAAGCCTGTATTTTGGTGCAGTGAGATAGACAATAGATAATTAAGTAATAATATATAAATGTGCTATGGAGAAAAATAAAGAGAATTCTGGGTAACCTTAGTAACTTATAATAAATTAGCTTAAGAATAAAATTTAGTAGAAGTGAAACTATGTGATTTCTGAGTGTAAGTCAGAAAAGGCCATTCTGCTTTCTTTGATTCTCTTGGAATAGCCACTCTTCAGATGTCTTTTCATGGGCCATTGTTTCTGGGAACACATGGTTTGGAAATCCCAAGCCACAGGTAGAGATCACATGTAGGTATCTGGTCAACAGTCCCAGTTTCCCCTATTCTTGGAATCATTTCAACCCAAATGCCCAACATCTTAGTGAAGATGCTTCCATGTAACTTCAGTGCTCAGGTATGGGAGTTACTCCCAGCCATTTGAGCCTTCCCAACTGTAGCTGTAGAAAAAGGAACAAGATATCTCTACTGTGCCCTCTCAATTCCTGACCTACAGAATCCTTGATCATAACATGTTTGTTGTTCTATGCCATGACGAATGGTTTATGATTTAGCTGCAGTAGACTTTGTAACAAGGGTCATATCTCTTTTCTTTAAGGTCACATCTGAGGGAATGACTATGATTTACTTCAACAGGCTCTTTTTTGTCACTTCCTGTTTCAGAGTTTAGGTGGCAATTATGAGGTTGGATGGCATCTGAGAAAAGCCTGGTTATCTTATGCATTGGTGAGGGTACCTCAAAAACTGTGCCTTGCTTTTGTGTCAACTATCAATGGCTTGGGAAAACCCAAACTTGATTAATTCAGTGCCATGAATCTGTATTTAAGGGATTCATCATAATGAACATCATAATAGACTGATATATTAAACAGGTTGCCAACTTAGTAACGCATAGTAATTTATAACATAGTCTGAACTAAGATACTCATGTTGGCTGCTCTGTCATCTCTGCTCAGAAATCTCTATTCAGGAAGTCAGATTGTTCAGACACCATGAAATTGAAACAAGAATCATTTGATTGATTTAAATGGCTAATAAAATTAAGCTATGATAAACTAATAATCCATTCCCATAAGAGGCATGAGCCTCTCACAGTACAAGAAATTGAATTTAATTGATGGGTTCCCTTTACACAGCACTAGGTAACCACTGTAAATTTTGTTTCATATATATATATATATATATGTGTGTGTGTGTATTTTCTGTTCTATGCTGATCCCCAAATTTTGAGATATACAGGAATTCTTTACAATATCTCAATACCATTAATTTTATTATCATTACCTCTTTTGATCTCCATAAGGTGATTTTAAATATATCTCATTTCTTAGTTCATATCATTGATCCAATATTCAAACTTTCAATTCTCTAAAGACAATTAACTTACCTTCTTTATTGAGAAAGGTGGAATATCTGTAATTACATGGGATTTTAAAAAGGCACATTTCTGAAAAGCCCCATGAAGCCAACAAGCAGGATAAAGTTTTCCAAAGAAATCTATGAAATGATGTATTTATTTTTATATTTATTTTCTTTGAAATGGGCATAAAAGCAAAGGCAATTCACAAATGTAAATGTGATCTATGATAACATTAGTCTTTATGATATGACCGATTCTGGATTTGAATGAACACTTTGGAAATTATTCTCAATGGCTTCGATGACAGCTGTAGCACCCATACTTCTCTTCCTACTGACCCCTACAAGCAGTCTAAGCAGCTTTTAAAAGCTTAAAAACTTAAATTCTTCATTTTCTGGGAGTGGAAATTTCCATGCCACTAAAATGCAAATCAACATAGTTTTGCAGTTATTTCATGTATAGGGAAAGTTCTTTAGCCTCTCAGTTCTAGTCCTGTGTAGTTGTCACAGTCACTAGTAAGAAAGTAGATGGTCTCTGCAAGACTTCAGAATCAATTAGCCTGCAATGATGACTGTGTATACATTTATTTGCAAGTAGTCTTCATCTTTGATGATCATAAATGAGTTATTGTCTCTTTTGCCTAATGTCCTACAAGAAGGAAAAAATTAATGATATGGCAATTAAAGGGAAAAAACAAACATTTATGTAGCCTTTACAATCTCACACAATCGTAAGAACTGTAAGGAGACAAGCCTGGCAGATCATCCTGCCCATCATTCCAAATGTATTGCATTATTCTCTATGCAGTGTGCTTAATTGTACAACAATTATTCTCTTATTGCTTCATTTGGGGATTCGTTCCATAGAATAAATACCTTTTGATTAGGAAAAAATAGACAGTTTTTCAGTATGAATTTTATTGTAAAATACCACGTCTTAAAGTGTGGTATTTTGAATACAATGAGATTGATGTAACTGTACAAAGTCAAGGTAACTTTTAGGAGGTGCATAAAACCAGCTTTTAAAAATTCCATTCCACCAAACTTTTTTGTTGCTTCGGTATTTGATTAGGTTGGAATGATTATAAGTCAACCTGCCTGTCTACTGTACTTCTTTTAGGCATACATTTTTCAAAGTTTCATTGATTTCATGTTGAATGTGAGTCAGATAGTTAACTTGTATCTGGGTCCACGGTGTTGAGGTCTTTTCCAAGCAACACTGGTTATTTGACATGTGTATTCAGGTTGGCTCAAAAAGGAATAGCAGGAGAAGAAAGAAATCATAGTCATAAAACAAGGAGATGTTGGAGTTCAGGAAGCATGATGGGCCTCAGTTACATAGTGAAGAAGCACAATCTACTGGAAGATGATTACTGAGGTCAGAATACAGGAGGATTTAGGGGCAGATTTGGATTCCAAATTCAAAATAGTTTACAGTAGGAAGTTAGGATGGAGACTGTAAACAGGAGGTCACAAGTGGCTTGTTTTTGTGCAATGCTGCCTGTATGGTGGTGGGGTAGAGTCTGTAAATGTAGAGGATCTTATAGGGTCAAATATCCTTAAGGTAAAGCTGAAAAATACCTCAGTTCCCAAAGCATTTTATTGTGAAAATTGGCCCAGGTATTTATAATATTATATTATTTCATACTTTAAGAATGCCCCAAAAGAATTTCTAATAGGTGGAAACAAATTCAGGACCATTTTTTTGGTAACTCCCTGGCTCTGTTTTTTTCCTAAGCTGGGATACTGTGCACATTTTCCCCTCTTTCAAATAGCCCTGGTGATGCAACCTCTTCTCTCTCCTTCATGGTTACTCTATTACTTCTTTTGTTCATTGATTAATTTTCAGCACATGTGCATTGAGAACCTATTTTGGATCAGGTACTGGGAAAGTAATGGATAAAAGCAGACATACCTTCTGTCCCTGTGGGGTATAAAATTCTAGTAGGAGAGATAAGCATTAAATCTAGGGCTGATGTAACAAAATGTAGCATTTAGCAGTTCTGGGAGTAGATACATGGGTACTTGTATTATATTTTTAATGTATGAATAATAATATTTACAAAGTACATATTGTATGCCTGGCATTGTGTTACATTCTTTACATGTGTTAACCAATTTAATCCTTACAACTTCTTATGCTCCTATGAGATAGGAAGAGGCATTATATCCATTTCCAGGTGAAGAAATTAAGATTTAGAGAAATTAAATAGCTTTCCCAGGTGTGCATAACTTGCAACAAAGTTAAGACTTGAACATACAGTAGGTAGAAAAACATTTCTCTGTTCTCGCTACTCTTTTTTTAAAGTTCATTTTATTTTATTTTTAGTAATCTTAATACCCAACGTGGGGCTCAAACTTACAATCCCAAGGTCAAGAATCACATGCTCTTCCGACTGAGCCAGCCAGGTGCCCCTCTCTCTATCCTTTTTATCTCCCCTGCTTCCCAAGGACAAACTAATCAGAATTGGAACTGAGTTTAAGCTGTGGTTGGTTAGTACCTTGGATAGCTCCCAGGGCACAGTTCCCAGCTGAAGTTCAAGGCCTCATTGGGTCTTTTATTCTCAGAGCATCTCAGCTATTGGAGTTTTCTTTCCTCTTTCCCCATCTCAGTGGGTCTCTGGACGTTAAAGAGGCTCAGCCAGCTTCATTTATAACTCAGTCATCAACACTTTTTAAATATTATCTGGAAAATGCTATAGGGGAAAGTTGGAGGGAGGATATATGGAGGCAAATGTGCCAGTATGAAGAGTCTGTGATGAGGGTGTTTCTCATTCTCTAATACTCTTCCTTCCCCAACACACACATCATCCATTAGAAGAGAAAGACAGAGCTTTTTAGCTAGTAAGGTATTCTACAGAAATTTAAAGACCCCAGGAGCTCTGACAGACTTGTAATAACACATTTTGAACAGTTAATCATGAGTTTAACCAACAAGGATTAAAAAGTTGAAAATTAAAGTAATTTCACAACATGGGGTATAATTGGTTTCTTTTGTGCTTTGCTCTGTTCAGCCAAAGATATCATGCAATCACACATTTGCTCTAAAATAAATTTTGCTTTTCTTCACAGAACTGTAGTGAGTAATCTAGCTATATATATTTTATAATATATGTATTTTATATATTTATACATGTACATTTTTTTCTGTTTATAAATATACCTGCCTCTGACCTCCTGATTATTTATGGGGAAAAAAAAACCCTTCTCTTATTGCTTTGCTCATGAACAGGAATAATGAGGAAAAATAAGCCTGGCCTGTCTTTTTTCCCCTCCCTGGGGAAAAAAATGCTGCCACTTTTACTTTTTTCATGTGCACATAGTAGTTATTATGCCTAAAAATTTCCTCTTAATTGTTTAGATTTCTCTACTCTGTCCTTTTCAGACCCAGAAACAAGAAGGATTACTAAAGAATAGAATAAGTTAATAACGTATGGACTTCAGAAGCTCTTTGCTTTAAGGCTACTGCTAAGCCAGATATCTACTATCCATCAGAGGCTTTGCCCTGTTCTATAACCCCATTGGCAAATTTTTGTATCTGTTTCTTATCATATCCTGGAAGGAATTCCATGAAATAACTTTGAAACGGGAAAACAGAACAAAAACAGTTCAAGAATCTTATGAGACTGCATTTTAAGGGAAAAAATAATGTGAAAATCCCACATATTTTGAGTAGTCTAAAATATCTTGATTTTAGTTTGAGATTTTTACTATAATTGGGAAATAGTTCTAATAAAACCAATCTGCTCTACTTCATTTGATCCTTGCAAGAGAGAGAATTATTGACCTAATTTATAGATGCATTAACTGGTGCTCACAGAATATTAAGTGTTTTACTCAGAGCAGGTGAAATGTTCTGACTTTCTAAGCTATTTCTACTTCACTAGTCTGTTCATGCATAATAAAACTAAATTATCTTTTTAAAGCATGAAGTAGAATATTATGAGTTAAATTATGAGGCAAAACCAACAACCAAACCAAAAATCAGTGCTAAATATTTGAGTGTCTATGGTTGACTGAAGTACATGATCATTAAACATGCTGAGAGTCTAAAATAATGTGCCACCTACTATAAAACTTTTAAATTTAATCTAGTGTGGAGAGATTTTCTTGCTAAATTATAGCAAAAGAAGAATAGTATATTACATTTATATCAATGTAAGCAAAGTTAAAAGCATATTATTGATTAAAAGATGCTTTTCTATAATAAATACTATGGATAATTTATAGTCAATTTTTACTAAATGTATGCACAACTCTAACATTCCTGAGTGTCTGATGTTCTTTTAAATAAGTTGAGTGTTTTATACCATGAGTTTGTTTTAGCATACCTATCCATGTAAATAGTGCAGAAGTATTTGTATCTGTGACCAAATTATAAAGAAAGTCTAAATTAATTTATAAAAGCCAATGAAACACACCTCCATGTTATTATAGTTTAAGGTTATTGCTGAAAATATTCCTTACTACTAGTTAACAATGATTATGTAGAAGAAAGGTAGCATTGGCCATATCTATTTCAAAACTAGCACAACAGGGGCGCCTGGGTGGCACAGCGGTTAAAGCGTCTGCCTTCGGCTCAGGGCGTGATCCCGGTGTTATGGGATCGAGCCCCACATCAGGCTCCTCCGCTATGAGCCTGCTTCTTCCTCTCCCACTCCCCCTGCTTGTGTTCCCTCTCTTGCTGGCTGTCTCTATCTCTGTCGAATAAATAAATAAAAATCTTAAAAAAAAAAAAACTAGCACAACAGAGGTTTTGTTCACTCAGTTGGTCACAGCATGAGCAATGGTTTTTCTCAGTCTAACTGATGTAAGAATTTTATTCACTGAAACATAGAGGTTTTAGAATTTTGTCTGTCTAATTTTCCATCAGATATTAAGAAATATTGTTTATGTTCTGTGCCAATAACTTTGTCAAGCCTCAAAAGCATTCAAACACTTTAGAAGAATAATCATCTTAAAAAACTGATGTTCTTATTTTGAAAAATTTGAGCTATTCATCAGAGTACAATGAGGGAAAATACACCCAGAATTTCATTACCCAGATGCAATATCTAATTAATAGTACATCATACTACATATTTCTTTATGTGTGTAAACTCATAGTTTTACATGGATGGATAGTGTATCAGTTAACATTGCTTTCAACTGCAAATTACTGAAAACTAAATCAATAGTAGTTTAGGTAAATAAAGGTTACTTTTTCCCACATAACAAGAAGTTATGAGATGATACAGAAACTCAGTGATGAAAAAAAAACCACCTCTGTATCTTTTACCTGTTATATTTAGTATGTCCCCCCACCTCCTTTTTTTTTTTTGGTCTCATGGTGGTAAAATAACTACTTTACATGTAGGCATCTCTATTCAAGACATGAACAAAAGGGAAGTACTGGCCAGAGATTTGCTTCGCCTTTATTGCCAGGAAACAAAACAAAATTTCCAGGCAGTTCTTACCCGAAGTAGATTTCTGCTTATATCTCATAGGCTAGAACTGTATTACAATTCCACTCCTCACTGGAAATGGATCTGAAAAAGTGAGAAATTAGCTTTTGCAGCTTTTATAAAAGGTGGGAAAGTAGAAATACATTTTTTATTAAAAATGCATAAAATGTAATCATATTTAATTTTGATATTTTGACATAAATATTTTCATATTTAAGTTTACAGAAGGAAAAAACTAATGTAAAATTTAAGGAAATATTGAATTTCTCATAAGTATTTTCCCACCGAAATATATTACTGCT